>NC_041392.1:206834110-206964237 GCF_002162155.2 Triticum dicoccoides
AAAGGGCTTTAAAAGAAATGCCACAGTCGGACGTCTGAGCGACATCGCAGAAAGGGCTTTAAAAGAAATGCCACAGTCGGACGTCTGAGCGACATCGCAGAAAGGGCTTTAAATTCACCAGTAAACAATACTCATAATAAACATTCAATCCATGAGAATAAACGGGTTAGTCCATCCACAGGGATAATCATTCAATCGGACTTAGCACTCATGCGATTCACCGGAGTCTCTGTCATCAAAGCTGACAATTGATTAGGATAAGATGGAACAAAACTTGACATGGAAGAGATGATTTGGAGGAATATATGACTCTGCAGAGTTTGTACAAAATTTTTCCCACAGTCAACGGATTTCCGTAGTCACGAAGAACTAGTTCCGTTTATGGTATTTCGGAAGAAAACACAGCTAACCGGTACACACCCATCCTACCTTTCGATGCTAGGAATCACCCTAGTCATCATCCAAGAAAAACTTTTGAGACGGGGAGATCACAATCTCGAATAGCATGGGATCAAATTTATATACGCGCGCTCTAAGGGGTGCCCCCCTCTCGGTCCCAACTGGAAACACCCATGCCCCCTGACCGGATGACTGGCTTTAATCCAGAGCCATGGAACCATCATCACGGCCTCTCCTCTTTGGTGTGTACCATGAAAGTGGTTTGCAACTTACTAAACCATATTCCTTGCGGAAAACATGTGGTAGTACAAGGAAGGAAATGATAGGTACTGGACCGATATGGTTTGACACTGAAGTCACATAGTCTGGCGTAAGACTGGCATGCTACAACACTGCCATCGTACCCATCCTCATGCCAACACATGGCCATTCATATTCACATTCATCCACGTATGGATCATTGAACTCACTCACCTTATTATCACATAAAATAACGTTTCTTCGGTATGCTTACCAACATGCCATGAAACTAACTAAATGCAAAACATGCCGAGACACTCATCATATCAAAAGTTCAAACATGCTTGCCTGGTTCAGAGTAGTCGGAGCCTAGCTCGGTGAAGTTCGCGGCTCCGTCACCTCCTTCGGTATCTACGGTTTAAAGAAAATATATGCGCTAATGTAAATACCAAGGAGAGCACAGAAGGTAAACCAAATATTTTTCAAATAAATCTGATAAAAAACTAGACAAAATTTTAAAGAGAACAGAAAAAGAATCAATCAAAAATACTTTTCTGATTAAAAGTTATAAGGGTTTTTGTCCAGGGACTTATCTGTAATGAAACAGAAGATTTCCAGGGGCTAGTTTATAAAAACAGAAAACGCTTCGGTAGCGACTACACCAGCCCGAAGAGAAAACGCATTTGGCAGTAGGCGTTTTCAGATAACGCTTCGTTTAGAAAGGACAGAGAGGCTGACAGCGGGTCCCACTTGTCATGTTTAAATTTTCAAATGGGAGGGACGAGGCTCGTCGGTGCCCGAGAGCTGCTGTGGCCGCCGGCGGCGATCCACGGCGAGGCATGGGGATCAGAGGTTACCAATGTGCTCACCGTGTCCTTCCGCAACGGTGGGTGGTGGTGTTGGTCGCCGGTGAGCACCACGTCGACGGCGGTCTCAACTCCGGCGGACGGTGGTTCGGGCGTGGATGGATCTCGTCGGAGAGGGCTGCAAAGATTAAATTGAGGTGGGGGTTAGACTACTGGGTGCAAGAGAGGGCTACGGACGAGGTTTGGGCGCTGGAGGTGGCCTCACCGAAGTGAATCGAGCTGGAGGCCGAGGCGGATCGGGGCGGCCGGAGCTGGGGAAGGAGACCTCCTCGAGGTCCCCCTAGTGGCCTGGCGGGGCTTTGGTGAGGAGTGGTGATGCTGCGTGCACGAGGGTGAGCTCGGGGCCCTTTTTATAGGCGGCCCGAGGCGGTTGCCGTGAACGGAGATTTCCGGCGAGCAATTACGGTGGCGCAGTGCTCGGTCGGGGTGGTTAGGGAGTCGAGCGCCATCACGGAGGTTCAATGGGTCCGTTTTAGTGCTAAACTGGCCGGGGTTTGGGTGTTTGGGTCGAGCTTGACGGAACGGGGTGGCGCGGGCCCGTCGGCGGCAGAGAGCGCGCTCCGTGCATGCTGCGCCACGGCGACGGTGCCGCATGCGTGCGCTGGCACGGAGAAGGCCACGCGGAGCCACCAGAGGATTTGGGCGGTGCCGAACGGCGTTGCGCCGCCGTTCTCCTCCCTGTCGGTCGTTACGGGGAGCCGGCCGCCGCAAGACACACCGGCGCAGGCGGGCCAGGGCGCCACCGACGCCAGGGTCGCGCCAAGTGCGCGTGTGAAGCTTCGGACAAGCAATCGAGGCCGCGAGCAACGTGCCAAGTGCACTGTGGCCGCGTGACTAAAACTGTCGAAACTGAAAACTGAATTTAACTGAATTTCTGAAAGTGTAAGGAAAACAGTGCATGCAAGGTGTTCGACAGAATGATCCAGGCATGTAGGGATTTTTCCTTGAGCTGATTTTTGGTGGAGTGGCTTCTCATTGCTCAAATAGGCTGCCTGAATTTTGGTGGAATTTTTGGAGGAGTGTAGATATGAATTTCACCAAATTTGGCAAATCTGGTCCAAACTTGCAGAGACTGAATTTTGAAAATTTTGAAAAGAGGAGTGGATCAAGATGGTTCTGGGTTATGGATGCTAAGGACAATCCAGGAGAATTGGTTTGAGGTCAAAACTCAAATGCAATAGGGCACTTGCTTTGAAAATCTCTCAGGCTCCAAATAATTTTCAGAATTGAATTGAGGGGAAAAATAATTAGAATAAAAATCCAAAACTAGTTTGGATTAGTTGGGACAGAGAATTTAGGTTGATCACAAGTTGTAGGGGAGGTTTTGGAGGGGTTTTACCACATGGGCAAAAATGCCAAGTCATGGTGGTTCTAAGATATGAAAATCCCAAATTTTCATAGAGCTTCGCTAAAAAAAAATCTCTCCTCAAAACTACAAAGTTTTTGATAAAAACCAAATAAAAATTTTGGAGTGTCACAAAAAACATACACAATTAAACATTGGTTGAAAGGAGCGCCCGAAGTATGGGCTTAGGTAGGATGATCAATGTTAGAATGGTGATTCAATAACCAATACTCTAAAAATGAACGGTTGGCCATTAACTTAAAAGCAATAGGGTTGCTAGAAGTTTTGAATCCACACATCATAGTTCAATTGTTGGTATTCCGGTTACAGACAACACGAGGACCAAGAAATGAACGGAAATGGTGAGAAGTATTACTTGTATCAGGAATTCTTAACCGGTGATGAAACTCCCACGACATTCTTGACGTAAAAGATGGTAATACTCCAAGGTAGAACATAGCATAAGGTAGATAGAAGGGAACTCAAGGTACTACACAAAACATGAACTAGTTTGTGTTGGAGGGAGGGCAATAATGTTGTCGATGGTAATGCAAACCATCGGGGGGCAATGATGGTATTCCTCATCAATAATTCAATAGATATCTTGGAAGAGCTCAAAATGTTGATGATCAAGACACATTTGTCGAGAGAGTTCATGAAGATATAATCGATCGGTGATGACATCAAGTCAAATGAATGATGAGGCGAAAGGTTAACGGAACCAAGGGCACGACTCAAACTCAAACTCCAGCTTGCTGTTCAAGTTGAAATGATATGACGAGGAAGATCGATGTAAGGTTAGCTCATTGTCCAAAATTGTACTCCGTGAAGAAGGACTAGGGAGCACAGTTCAAAATTAGTACAATAATGATATAGTCAATCGGGCGAGGAATGAAGTGATCAGGTACAAACTCGTAAGCAAAGAAGATTGCTAAGAATGGTTGAATCGTAGAACGGACGCAATTCATTTATCGGTGTACTCAGGTGACTAACCACTCAAAACCCAGGAAAAAATTGGAATCGGTGAGAATGTAGTACTTGATGAAGAACTCATAAGGAATTATGCGGTTCCGTGATAATCTCGAGATACCAGGGGGTAATACTCGAAGGTAGGGATGGATAGAGGTTGGATAGGTGTATTGATCTACAGAAGACAAGTACTTCAACTTGTCTAAGAAATGGGATCAAAGAAGAACAATATGGTCGGAACCACGATCGCAAAGGACCAATTCCCAGATATAAGATGAACTTACACTAAGGGGACAATTAATTTTAAGAGAAGCTTCCATGATATGATCTACATCGTGTCCATAGGCATGAACACAAAGTTCAAGGTCGACTCCCACTTCTCCAATGCATAATCTTTCATTCACTTCCCATCTTCGCAGAAGTTATAGAGTTGAAAATTTATCCGACAAAACACCAGTAGAGTATGACCGATAGTAGTTTCCGGGTTCACATAAATTAGAAAAGGCATAGGTTCAACCCATTAGGGCCTCCTAGGAACATATACCACAAACATCAAGATTACATCTCCAGCTCGAAAGCAGAGCATGGTTGGAAGATTAGAGTGTAGGATTTACCAATGGCATTATGTATCAGGAAAAGAATTTCTCGACGTTTATGCATATGAAGGACACTATCAGATGATAATTCAACAAAGGATCTGATGGTCCTTAAGGGATCAGATGTCAGCATCGGCACTCAATCAGAGGAAGAAGGAATGCAAAGGCATCGTATTATAGAAACAACTGACTAATTCAAAGCTCAAATGCAAAGGAATTATGATTTCCACATCAAAGGATCAGAAACAAAACGCTCTGACTAAAAATGGATAAGTTGAATAGACTTAGGGGTACAATCGACGGTGATTCCATTGGCTGAGAACCAGCTCATGTTCAAAATGACATCTGAGCCGGAAAGATAATTTAAAAGGATCAACCGATGATTGCATGCATTCGCACTCATGTTGAATCAATAGGATCAAAATGACGGTGTCAAAGGAGACTAATGAATATTTCTAGACTTATGGAACGCAACCATAATGCAAGCATACAAGTATTTATAGAGCAATAGCTGGCAGAGAATTACTGGAAGATCGGATAGTAAATCAATGTACCTTGTGGATCATATGATCAACTAGTAATGACCAGTTCCTCGATAAGGGTGAAGAATTATTCTTAGGGGTATTCATGCAGCAAGGAACTACGAGGTAGTAAGCATAAAGGATTCTTGGAACATCGGAGAGTATTTGAGGGCATCTTCTAATAACAAGAGCAACTGGGGTTGAAGGTATGAATGACAGATGTAGGTAGTTATCCATAAGGATTTATCGATGGTACGGTTTGCAATGGCGAAGGGCACAAGGGCCTCGGGAAAACATCGGAGAGTAGCTTCGGAATCATCTGTTGTACCGAGCGGTCATTTCGAGTGAGGGGCTCTCCGGGAGGAAGTAGTTACAAGAACCTAGAGTTAGAGTTAGCAAAATTGTTTAACCCGAGTAGAAGAGAGATCAGAGTCCTAGAGTAAAGATTGAAGAGTAAAAGCTCCTAATACAACCCAATGGTGACGTGGGCCCGTAAGACACACAGACATGTTAGTAAAAGTTTGTAATGTCTAGACTCGACTTCGGCCAAGGAGTGTGGTAGGGGGATTCCTACAGGAAGTCGGCTCTGATACCAACTTGTGACGCCCCCGATTCAATCGTACACTAATCATACACACAAACGTGTACGATCAAGATTAGGGACTCATGGAAAGATATCACAACACAACTCTAAAAATAAAAGAAGTCATACAAGCATCATATTACAAGCCAGGGGCCTCGAGGGCTCGAATACAAGAGCTCGATCATAGACGAGTCAGCGGAAGCAACAATATCTGAGTACGGACATAAGTTAAACAAGTTGACATAAGATGGCTAGCAGAAACTGGGATACAGATCGAAAGAGGCACATGCCTCTTGCCTGGGATCCTCCTAAACTACCCCTGATCGTCATCAGCGGCCTACACGTAGTAGTAGGCACCTCCAGTGTAGTAGGAGTCGCCGTTGACGGTGACGTCTGGCTCCTGGGCTCCAACATCTGGTCGCAACAACCAGGTATAGAAAGGGGGAAGGGGGAGCAAAGCAACCGTGAGTACTCATCCAAAGTACTCGCAAGCAAGGAACTGCACTACATATGCATTGGTATCAATGAGAGGGGGTAGTATATGTGGAGTGAACTACAGAATGCCAGAATAAGAGTGGGGTAACTAGTCCTATCGAAGACTACGCTTCTGGTAGCCTCCATATTGAAGCAGTAGAAGAGAATAGATGGTAAGTTCAGCAAGTATCATCGTATAGCATAATCCTTCCCAGCGATCATGCAAAGCAATATGACAATAAATGCTCAAGTCATGTATATGATGATGATGGAAGTTGCATGGCAATATATCTCGGAATGGCTATGGAAATGCCATGATAGGTAAATATGGTGACTATCTTGAGGAAGATATAAGGAGGTTTATGTGTGATAGAGCGTATCATATCACGGGGTTTGGATGCACCGGCGAAGTTTGCACCAACTCTCGAGGTGAGAAAGGGCAATCCATGGTACCGAAGAGGCTAGCAATGATGGAAGGGTGAGAGTGCGTATAACCCATGGACTCACATTAGTCATAAAGAACGCATATACTTATTGCAAAAGTTTATTAGCCATCGCTCATCCCTGACCGCCACTCATAAGGAAGACAATCAATAAATACCTCATGCTCCAACTTCGTTACATAACGATTCCCCATACGTGCATGCTACATGACTAGCAAACCTCAACACAAGTATTTTTCAGTTTCACAATTACTCAACTAGCACGACTCTAATATCACCACCTTTATATCAAAAAACTGTTGCAAGGAATCAAACATATCATATTCTGTGATCTACAAGTTTTATGTAGGATTTTATGACTAACCATGTGAATGACCAATTCATGTCATCTCTCTAAATAGATATAAGTGAAGCAAGAGAGTTTAATTCTTTCTACAAAAGATATGCCCACGCTCTAACAAATATAAGTGAAGCAAAAGAGCATTCTAAAAATGGCGGTTTTCTATGTGAAGAGAAACAGGCAATCCAAACTTCAAATAATATAAGCGAAGCACATGAATCATTCTATAAAGCCATACTCAAAAGATTCAAGTGAAGTGCAATGAGAATTCTATAAATCAACCAAGGACTATCTCATACCAGCATGGTTCATAAAAGAAAAGTTAAAACTAAATGCAAAAGATGCTCCAAGATTGCACATATCGCATGAACAAAACGAATCCGAAAACATACCGATACTTCTTGAAGAAAGATGGGATGCCTTCCGGGGCATCCCCAAGCTTAGATGCTTGAGTCTCCTTGAATATTTACTTGGGGTGCCTCGGGCATCCCCAAGCTTGATCTCTTGCCTCTCTTCCTTCTTCTCACATCGAGACCTCCTCGATCTTCGAACACTTCATCCACACAAAACTCAACAGAAAACTCAGTAAGATCCGTTAGTTTAATAAAGCAAATCACTACTCTAAGTACTATTGCAAACCAATTCATATTTTGTTTTTTTTGCATTGTATCTACTGTAATATAACTTTTCCATGGCTTAATCCACTGATATAAATCGATAGTTTCATCAAAACAAGCAAACTATGCATCAAAAACAGAATCTGTCTAAAACAGAACAGTCTGTAATAATCTGAACATTCACCATACCTCTGGTACTCCAAACATTCTACCAAAATTAGGAAAAATAAAAAACATTGTATAGAAAGACATTTCAAAAAGTTTCAGAACTGTTTGACGTTCCAGCAAAAAATGTAAAATCGCGCGCTACAGCCAAAGTTTCTTTCCTGCACCGTACAAACCAACAAGTAATCTAAAACATCCTAAAGGCAAACCTTGGCACATTATTTTTATTTTTAAATCATACAAAATCACATAACAGAAATAAATGACTCTCTAAAACTTCCGGGTTGTCTCCCTGGCAGCGCTTTCTTTAAAGCCATTAGGCTAGGCATATAGTGCTCAAGTAATGGATCCACCCGGATCCCAAGGTATATCAAAGCCAATTTGAATCAACAATGATTTGTAATTTAGTAGTGAGCACAAAGCAACATATATCAAGTAATGACAAAGTCTAACTCTCTTCCTATGCATCGGCGTGTCAAAAAAGAACAATTCATGCACATCAAGTAAACGCCAACACATAGCATAAGCAGTTTCTTGCAATTCCATCATGTTGGAAACATAGAGAGGTGGAGATATAGTTCCTCTCTCATAATAATTGCAAGTAGAAGCAGCAAGCACATGCATATTATATTCATCAAAATCATCATGTGTAGTATTAAAACGCAACCCATCAATATAATCCTTAATAAGGGTAAACCTCTCCGATATAGTGTAGTTGGGAGAATTCAAAAAGATAATAGGACTATCATGCGTGGGTGCAATAGCAACAATTTCATGTTTAACATAAGGAACTGTAGCAAGTTCATCTCCATAAGCATAATTCATATTGGCATCTTGGCCACAAGCATAGCAAGCATCATCAAAAAGGGATATTTCAAGAGAATCAACGGGATCATAACAATCATCATAGCATTCATCCTTCGGTAAGCACAAAGGGAAATTAAACAATGTATGAGTTGAATAGTTACTCTCATTAGAAGGTGGGCACGGGTGATCAATCCTCTCTTCCTCCTTTTGTTCTTAGCTCTCCTCCTCATCTTTTTCATCCAATGAGCTCACAATGTCATTAATTTCTTCTTCCATAGACTCCTGCAAAATATTAATCTCTTCTAGGACAGCGGAGAATCTCTCAATAAAATCATCAATATCGGAATTGAATTCATAATTCTCATAGCAATATTGAAGGATAGCTAAATTTTCAGGTCTATAAACTGAATCATCAAAATTTTCACACTCTTTAAACAAAGATTCAATTTCATAAGCACCCATAAAAGCAACAAATTCTTCTATTTGTTCCACATCATAGTAATCATATATACCACTAGCATAAGAAGACAAGCTTTTATCATCATTAAATTTGCATGAAAAGGGAAGGTGTGGAGCCTTCATCCTAGAGCAACAAGTATAATCATATCTCAAGCATAGTTCCCGAGCATACTAATGCAACATATGAATTTAATCCCATAATAGTTTCCCTTTTTTAGTTAAGTGATAATCCCTAAAGTATTCATGTTGATCCAATGTTTCTCCCATTACATAATTGAATGGGGTTTTCTCAGGATTATCAAAGTAGTACATAATATTTTTCACATAACCAGCATCGAGGGTTTTAGGAGGTTCCCCATCTCCATGAGTAGCAGGTACAAATAATGTTTTTGGTTTTTCGTGTTCCATATCCATAACTAAATATAGAGAACAACTTATAACAGGAAATAGAAGTTACTTAGTGATAAAGCAAACAAGCACACACGAGAATATTCACCCCACGCTGTTGCTCCCCGGCAACGGCGCCAGAAAAAGGTCTTGATAAACCAAAAGTATAGGGGATCAATTGTACCCTCTTTCAATAAGTAAGAGTGTCGAACCAACAAGGAGATAAAGGTATAACCAAAATTCCCTCAAGTGCTATCGACCACCGATACAACTCTACGCACGCTTAACGTTCGCTTTACCTAGAACAAGTATGAAACTAGAAGTACTTTGTAGGTGTTTTTGGATAGGTTTGCAAGATAATAAATGTTGGAAATATGCCCTAGAGGCAATAATAAATTGGTTATTATTATATTTCCTTGTTCATGATAATCGTTTATTATCCATGCTAGAATTGTATTGATAGGAAACTCAGATACATGTGTGGATACATAGACAACACCATGTCCCTAGTAAGCCTCTAGTTGACTAGCTCGTTGATCAATAGATGGTTACGGTTTCCTGACCATGGACATCGGATGTCGTTGATAACGGGATCACATCATTAGGAGAATGATGTGATGGACAAGACCCAATCCTAAGCCTAGCACAAAGATCGTGTAGTTCGTATGCTAAAGCTTTTCTAATGTCAACTATCATTTCCTTAGACCATGAGATTGTGCAACTCCCAGATACCGTAGGAGTGCTTTGGGTGTGCCAAAACGTCACAACGTAACTGGGTGGCTATAAAGGTTCACTACAGGTATCTCTGAAAGTCTCTGTTGGGTTGGCACGAATCGAGACTGGGATTTGTCACTCCGTGTAAACGGAGAGGTATCTCTGGGCCCACTCGATAGGACATCATCATAATGTGCACAATGTCATCAAGGAGTTGATCACGGGATGATGTGTTACGGAACGAGTAAAGAGACTTGCCGGTAACGAGATTGAACAAGGTATCGGGATACCGACGATCGAATCTCGGGCAAGTATTGTACCGCTAGACAAAGGGAATTGTATACGGGATTGATTAAATCCTTGACATTGTGGTTCATCCGATGAGATCATCGTGGAACATGTGGGATCCAACATGGGTATCTAGATCCCTCTGTTGGTTATTGACCGGAGAGTTGTCTCGGTCATGTCTGCATGGTTCCGAACCCGTAGGGTCTACACACTTAAGGTTCGATGACGCTAGGGTTATAGGGAATAGATATACGTGGTTACCGAATGTTGTTCGGAGTCCCGGATGAGATCCCGGACATCACGAGGAGTTTCGGAATGGTCCGGAGGTAAGGATTTATATATGGGAAGTCCTGTTTTGGTCACCGGAAAAGTTTCGGGTGCTATCGGTAACGTACCGGGACCACCGGGAGGGTCCCGGGGTCCACCAGGTCGGGCTACCTGCCCCAGAGGGCTGCATGGGCCAAGTGTGAGGGGGACCAGCCCCAGGTGGGCTGGTGTGCCCCCCCACCAGGGCCCAAGGCGAAGAGAGAAGGGAAAAAGGGGAAACCCTAGGCTCAGATGGGCCTAAGGCCCACCTAGTGGTGTGCCCCCCCCTCTCTCCCCCCTTGGCCGCCCCCTAGATGGGATCTACGGCTGGCCGCCACCCCTAGGGGTGGAAACCTAGGTGGGGGCGCAGCCCCTCCCTTTCCCCTATATATAGTGGGGGTTTTGGGCTGCCATACACACGAGAACATCTCCTTCTTGGCGCAGCCCTACCCCTCTCCCTCCTCGTCTCTTGCGGTGCTTGGCGAAGCCCTACTGGAGTACCACGCTCCTCCACCACCACCACGCCGTCGTGCTGCTGCTGGATGGAGTCTTCCCCAACCTCTCCTTCTCCCCTTGCTGGATTAAGGCGTAGGAGACGTCATCGGGCTGTACGTGTGTCAAACACGGAGGTGCCGTCTGTTCGGCATTAGGATCATCGGTTTATTTGGATCACGACGAGTACAACTCCATCAACCCCGTTCACTTGAACGCTTCAGCTTAGCGATCTACAAGGGTATGTAGATGCACTCTCCTTCCCCTCGTTGCTAGATTACTCCATAGATTAATCTTGGTGATGCGTAGAAAATTTTGAATTTCTGCTACGTTCCCCAACAATAAAGAGCGCATAAATAAAAAGTAGGGGCTGTTTAGATAAAGAAACAATAAAGTTAGTATAGCGAATGTGGAAAAGTGGTGGTAGGATTTGCGAAATTGTCCCTAAGCAATTGACTACGTTACTAGACCGATAGCAAGTTTTATGTGGGAGAGGCCACTGCTAGCATGTCATCCCTGACTTGGAATTCTATGCACTTATGATTGGAACTATTAGCAAGCATCCGCAACTACTAACGTTCATTAAGGTAAAACCCAACCATAGCATTAAGATATATTGGTACCCCTTCAATCCCGTATGCATCAATTTTTATGCTAGGTTGAAGTTTCTATCACTCTTGCCCTCCAATACATAGTCCTATCAACATACAACTAACCCTATGGTGTGATCCACGCGCGCGCTCATATGATGGGCACCAAAGGGCAGCAACATAACCACAAGCAAATTAAATCAATCATAGTAATTCATCAACCATCGATAGGGGAACGAAAATCTACTCAGACATCATAGGATGGCAACAAATCATTGGATAATAATATGAAGCATAAAGCACCATGTTCAAGTAGTGGGTACAGCGGGTTGCGGGAGAGTGGACCACTGTAGATAGAGGGGGGAAGGTGAAGGAGATGTTTGTGAAGATGGCGGAGGTGTTGGTGTAGATTGCGGTGATGATGATGGCCCCCGGCGGCGTTCCCGCTCCATCGGAAGAGAGGGGGAGAGAGCCCCCCTCTTTCTTCTTCTTCCTTGACCTTCTCCCTAGGTGGGAGAAGGGTTTCCCCTCTGGTCCATGGTCTCCATGTTTGGGAGGGGCGAGAGCCCCTCTGAGATTGGATCTGTCTCTCTCTTTCTCTCTCTCTGTTTCTGCGTTTTCAGATTCTGGCCTTTCACCGTTTCTTAAATCCCCGGAGATCCGTAACTCCGATTTTGCTGAAATTTTAACATGATCTTTATCTAGATATTAGCTTTCTTGCGGCGAAATAAGGGCACCAACTGCCTTACAGGGTGTCCACGAGGGCCCAGGGCGCGCCCCCTGCCTCGTGGCCCCCTCGGGCATCGTCTCGCGTTGATTTTTCTTCCCAAAAATCACATATATTCCAAAAAAATCTTCGTCAGTTTTTATCCCATTTGGACTCCGTTTGATATGGATTTACTGCGAAACAAAAACCATGCAACAAATAGGAACTGGCACTGGGCACTCGATCAATATGTTAGTCCCAAAAATATTATAAAAAGTTGCCAAAAGTATATGGAAGTTGTATAATATTGGCATGGAACAATCAAAAATTATAGATAAGACGGAGACATATCAGCATCCCCAAGCTTAATTCTCGCTCGTCCTCGAGTAGGTAAATGATAAAAAGATAATTTTTCATGTGGAATGCTACCTAGCATAATCTTGATCAAGTATCTAATCATGGCATGAATATTAAGACACGAGTGATTCAAAGCAATAGTCTATCATTTGACATTAAGACAATAATAGTTCAAGCATACTAACCAAGCAATTATGTCTTATCAAAATAACATAGCCAAAGAAAGGTCATCCCTACAAAATCATATAGTCTGGCTATGCTCTATCTTCACCACACAAAGCATTCAAATCATGCACAACCCCGATGACAAGCCGAGCAATTGGTTCATACTTTTTAACGCGCTTCAGCCTTTTAAACCCTCACGCAATACATGAGCGCAAGCCATGAACATAGCACTATGGGTGGAATAGAATATGATGATGGAGGTTGTGTGGAGAAGACAAAAAGGAATAAAGTCTCACATCGACGCGGCTAATCAATGGGCTATGGAGATGCCCATCAATTGATGTCAATGCGAGGAGTAGGGATTGCCATGCAATGGATGCACTAGAGCTATAAGTGTATGAAAGCTCAAACTGAAAACTAAGTGGGTGTGCATCCAACTTGCTTGCTCATGAAGACCTCGGGCATTTGAGGAAGCCCATCTTCAGAATATACAAGCCAAGTTATATAATGAAAATTCCCACTAGTATATGAAAGTGATAACTCAAGAGACTCTCTATATGAGGAACATGGTGCTACTCTGAAGCACAAGTGTGGTAAAAGGATAGTAACATTGTCCCTTCTCTCTTTTTCTCTCATTTTTTGTTTTTTGGGCCTTCCTTTTTTCTTTTTTTTTCTTTTTTTCGTCCGGAGTCTCATCCCGACTTGTGGGGGAATAATAGTCTCGATCATCCTTTTCTCACTTGGACAATGCTCTAATAATGATGATCATCACACTTTTATTTACTTACAACTCAATATTACAACTCGATGCTAGAACAAAGGTATGACTCTATATGAATGCCTCCGGCGGTGTACCGGGATGTGCAATGATCTAGCGTAGCAATGACATCAAAAAATGGACAAGCCATGAAAACATCATGCTAGCTATCTTACGATCATGGAAAGCAATATGACAATAAATGCTCAAGTCATGTATATGATGATGATGGAAGTTGCATGGCAATATATCTCGGAATGGTTATGGAAATGCCATGATAGGTAGGTATGGTGGCTGTTTTGAGGAAGATATAAGGAGGTTTATGTGTGATAGGGCGTATCGTATCACGGGGTTTGGATGCACCGACGAAGTTTTCACCAACTCTCGAGGTGAGAAAGGGCAATGCACGGTACCGAAGAGGCTAGCAATGATGGAAGGGTGAGAGTGCGTATAACCCATGGACTCACATTAGTCGTAAAGAACTCATATACTTATTGCAAAAGTTTATTAGCACTCGAAGCAAAGTACTACTACGCATGCCCCTAGGGGGATAGATTGGTAGGATAAGACCATCACTCGTCCCCGACCGCCACTCATAAGGAAGACAATCAATAAATACCTCATGCTCCAACTTCATTACATAACTGTTCACCATATGTGCATGCTACGGGACTTGCAAACCTCAACACAAGTATTTCTCAATTTCACAATTACTCAGCTAGCACGACTCTAATATCACCACCTTTATATCGCAAAACTATTGCAAGCAATCAAACATATCATATTCAGTGATCTACAAGTTTTATGTAGGATTTTATGACTAACCATGTGAATGACCAATTCATGTCATCTCTCTAAATAGATATAAGTGAAGCAAGAGAGTTTAATTCTTTCTACAAAAGATATGCCCACGCTCTAACAAATATAAGTGAAGCAAAAGAGCATTCTACAAATGGAAGTTTTCTATGTGAAGAGAAACAGGCAATCCAAACTTCAAATAATATAAGCAAAGCACATGAAGCATTCTATAAAGCCATACTCAAAAGATTCAAATGAAGTGCAATGAGCACTCTATAAATCAACCAAGGACTATCTCATACCAGCATGGTGCATAAAATAAAAGTGAAAACTAAATGCAAAAGACGCTCCAAGATTGCACATATCGCATGAACGAAACGAATCCAAAAACATACCTATAATTGTTTAAGAAAGATGGGATGCCTTCCGGTGCATCCCAAAGCTTAGACACTTGAGTCTCCTTGAATATTTACTTGGGGTGCCTCGGGCATCCCCAAGCTTGATCTCTTGCCTCTCTTCCTTCTTCTCACATCGAGACCTCCTCGATCTTCGAACACTTCATCCACACAAAACTGAACAGAAAACTCGGTAAGATCCGTTAGTATAATAAAGCAAATCACTACTCTAAGTATTGTTGCAAACCAATTCATATTTTGTTTTTTTTGCATTGTATCTATTGTAATATAACTTTTCCATGGCTTAATCCACTGATATAAATCGATAGTTTCATCAAAACAAGCAAACTATGCATCAAAAACAGAATCTGTCTAAAACAGAATAGTCTGTAATAATCTGAACATTCACCATACCTCTGGTACTCCAAAAATTCTACCAAAATTAGGAAAATAAAAAATTTGTATAGAAAGACATTGCAATAAGTTTCAGAACCGTTTGACATTCCAGCAAAAAATGTAAAATCACGCACTACAGCCAAAGTTTCTGTCCTGCACCGTACAAACCAACAAGTAAGCTAAAACATCCTAAAGGCAAACCTTGGCACATTATTTTTATTTTTGAACCTCACAAAAGCACACAACATAAATAAATGACTCTCTTAAACTTCCGGGTTGTCTCCCTGGCAGCGCTTTCTTTAAAGCCATTAAGCTAGGCATATAGTGCTCAAGTAATGGATCCACCCGGATGCCAAGGTATATCAAAGCCAATTTGAATCAACAATAATTTGTAATTTAGAAGTGAGCCCAAAGCAACATATATCAAGTAATGACAAAGTCTAACTCTCTTCCTATGCATCGGCATGTCATAAAAGAACAATTCATGCACATCAAGTAAAGGCCAATACATAGCATAAGCAGTTTCTTGCAATTCTATCATGTTGGAAACATAGAGAGGTGGAGATATAGTTCCTCTCTCATAATAATTGCAAGTAGGATCAGCAAGCACATGCATATTATATTCGTCAAAATCATCATGTGTAGTAGTAAAATGCAACCCACCAATATAATCCTTAATAAGGGTAAACTTCTCCAATATGGTGTAGTTGGGAGAATTCAGAAAGATAATAGGACTATCATGCATGGGTGCAATAGCAACAATTTCATGTTTAACATAAGGAACTATAGCAAGTTCATATCCATAAGCATAATTCATATTGGCATCTTGGCCACAAGCATAGCAAGCATCATCAAAAAGGGATATTTCAAGAGAATCAACAGGATCATAACAATCATCATAGCATTCATCCTTCGGTAAGCACGAAGGGAAATTAAACAAATTTATGAGTTGAAGAGTTACTCTCATTAGAAGGTGGGCACAGGTGATCAATCCTCTCTTCCTCCTTTTGTTCTTCGCTCTCCTCCTTATCTTTTTCATCCAATGAGCTCACAATGTCATTAATTTCTTTTTCCATAGACTCCTGCAAAATTTTAATCTCTTCTTCGACAATGGAGACTCTCTCAATAAAATCATCAATATCGGAATTGAATTCATAATTCTCATAGAAATATTGAAGGATAGCTAAATTTTCAGGTCTATAAGCTGAATCATCAAAATTTTCACACTCTTTAAACAAAGGTTCAATCTCATTAGCACCCATAAAAGCAACAAATTCTTCTATTTGTTCCACATCATGGTAATCATATATACCTCTAGCATAAGAAGCCAAGGTTTTATCATCATTAAATTTGCATGAAAAGGGTAGGTGTGGAGCCTTCAGCCTAGAGCAACAAGTATAATCATATCTCAAGCATAGTTCCCGAGCATACCAATGCAACATATGAATTTGATCCCATAATAGTTTCCCTTTTTGAGTCAAGCGATAATCCCTAAAGTATTCACGTTGATCCAACGTGTCACCCATTACATAATTGAATGGGGTTTTCTCAGGATTATCAAAGTAGTACATAATATTTTTCACATAACCAGCATCGAGGGTTTTAGGAGGTTCCCCATCTCCATGAGTAGCATGTACACCTAATTTTTTTCTATTTCGTGTTCCATATCCACAACTAAAGATAGAGAACAACTTAGAACAGGAACTAAAAGTTACTTAGTGATAAAGCAAACAAGCACACACGAGAATATTCACCCCACGCTATTGCTCCCCGGCAACGGCGCCAGAAAAAGGTCTTGATAACCCACAAGTATAGGGGATCAATTGTAGCCTCTTTCGATAAGTAAGAGTGTCGAACCCAACGACGAGCTAAAGGTAGAACAAATATTCCCTCAAGTTCTATCGACAACCGATACAACTCTACGCACGCTTAACGTTCGCTTTACCTAGAACAAGTATGAAACTAGAAGTACTTTGTAGGTGTTTTTGGATAGGTTTGCAAGATAATAAAGAGCGCATAAATAAAAAGTAGGGTCTTTTTAGATAAAGAAACAATAAAGTTAGTATACCGAGTGTGGAAAAGTGGTGGTAGGACTTGCAAAATTGTCCCTAAGCAATTGACTACGTTACTAGACCGATAGCAAGTTTTATGTGGGAGAGGCCACTGCTAGCATGTCATCCCTGACTTGGAATTCTATGCACTTATGATTGGAACTATTAGCAAGCATCCGCAACTACTAACGTTCATTAAGGTAAAACCCAACCATAGCATTAATATATATTGGTCCCCCTTCATTTCTATGCTAAGTTGAAGTTTCTGTCACTCTTGCCCTCCAATACATAGTCCTATCAACATAGAACTAATCCTATGGTGTGATCCACGCGCGCGCTCATATGATGGGCACCAAAGGATAGCAACATAACCACAAGCAAATTAAATCAATCATAGTAATTCATCAACCACCGATAGGACAACGAAAATCTACTCAGACATCATAGGATGGCAACACATCATTGGATAATAATATGAAGCATAAAATACCATGTTCAAGTAGAGGGTACAGTGGGTTGCGGGAGAGTGGACCGATGTAGATAGAGCGGGGTGATGGAGATGTTGGTGAAGATGGCGGAGGTGTTGGTGTAGATTGCGGTGATGATGATGGCCCCCGGCGGCGTTCCGGCGCCACTGGAAGCGAGGGGGAGAGAGCCCCCCTCTTTCTTCTTCTTCCTTGACCTTCTCCCTAGGTGGGAGATGGGTTTCCCCTCTGGTCCATGGTCTCCATGGTGTTGGAGGGGCGAGAGCCCCTCCGAGATTGGATCTGTCTCTCTGTCTCTCTCTGTTTCCGCGTTTTCAGATTCTGGCCTTTCACCGTTTCTTCAATTCCCGGAGATACATAACTCTAATTGGGCAAAAAAATTAACACGATCTATATCCGGATATTAGCTTTCCTTCAGCAAAAGAAGGGCACCCGCCGCCTTACGGGTTGGCCACGAGGGCCCAGGGCGCGCCTGACCCCCTGGGGCGCGCCCCCTGCCTCGTGGCCCCCTCGGGCATCGTCTCGCGTTGATTTTTCTTCCCAAAAATTACATATATTCCAAAAAGAATCTCTGTGAGTTTTTATCCCGTTTGGACTCCGTTTGATATGGATTTACTGCGAAACAAAAAACATGCAACAAACAGGAACTGGCACTGGGCATTGGGTCAATATGTTAGTCTCAAATATATTATAAAAAGTTTCCAAAAGTATATGGAAGTTGTATAATATTGGCATGGAACAATCAAAAATTATAGATACGACGGAAACGTATCAATATTCATCCAGCCGCCGCAGAGTCCAGAACCACCAGATCCAATCTAGACACCATCTCGGATGGGGTTCACCACCTCCATTGGTGCCTCTCCGATGATGCCTAGGTAGTTCTTTGTAGACCTTCGGGTTCATAGTAAGTAACTAGATGGCTTCATCTCTCTCTCTCTCTCTTTCTCTCTCTCTCTCTCTTGATTCTCAATACAATGGCCTCTTGGAGATCCATATGATGTAACTCTTTTGCGGTGTTTTTGTTGGGATCGATGAACTTTGAGTTTATGATCAGATCTATCTTTTTATATCCATGAAAGTTATTTGAGTTTCTTTGATCTCTTATATGCATGATTGCTTATAGCCTCGTATTTCTTCTCCGATATTTGGGTTTTGTTTGGCCAACTTGATCTATTTATCTTGCAATGGGAAGAGGTGCTTTGTAGTGGGTTCGATCGTACGGTGATCGATCCCATTGACAGAAAGGGAAACGACACGTATGTATCGTTGCTACTAAGGATAAAACGATGGGGTCTATCTCTACATAGATAGATCTTGTCTACATCATTTCATCGTTCTTATTGCATTACTCTGTTTCTCCATGAACTTAATACACTAGATGCATGTTGGCTAGCGGTCGATGTGTGGAGTAATAGTAGTAGATGCAGGCAAGAGTTTGTCTACTAATCTTGGTGAAAGTATCGATATGGTTGACTAGAGGGGGGTGAATAGGCAACTAACAATTTTTAACTTTTCTTTACCAAATTAAACTTTGCATCAAAGTAGGTTGTCTAGATGTGCAACTAGGTGAGCAACCTATATGATGCAACAACAACGAACATACAGGCAAGTAAGAGAAGTAACACTAATAAGCTTGCACAAGTAAAGGTAAGAGAAAACCAAGAGTGGACCCTGTGAAGACGAGGATGTGTTACCGAAGTTCCTTCCTTTTGAAGGGAAGTACGTCTTCGTTAGAGCGGTGTGGAGGCACAATGCTTCCCAAGAAGCCACCAGGGCCACCGTATTCTCCTCACTCCCTCACACAATGTGAGATACCGTGATTCCACTATTGGTGCCCTTGGAGGCGGCGACTGGACCTTTACAAACAAGGTTGGGGCAAACTCCACAACTCAATCGGAGGCTCCCAACAACACCACGAAGCTTCACCAAAATGGACTATGGCTCCGTGGTGACCTCAACCATATAGGGTGCTCAAACACTCAATAGTAACAACATCTGCTAGGGATTAGTGGGGGAATCAAATATCTCTTGGTGGAAGTGTAGATCGGGGCCTTCTCAACTACTCCCGAGCAAATCAACAAGTTTGGTTGGCTAGAGAGAGAGATCGGGCGAAAATGGAGCTTGGAGCATTAATGGAGCTTTTGGGGGAAGAGGTAAGTCAACGAAGAAGAAGGGGACCCCCTTTTATAGTGGGGGGGACAATCCAACCGTTACCCCACTAAACAGCCCCGCAGAGGGTGGTACTACCGCAGTGGGCAGCGGTACTACCGCTGGACCCAGCGGTACTACCGCTCCCACATATGGTACTAGCGCCCAGCTAGAGAGGGCTTGAAGATAGAGGAGGGACTGGCCCAGCGCGGTACTGCCAGACAGGCCCAGTGCAGTACTGCCGGACAGGCCCAGCGCGGTACTGCCGGACAGGCCCAGCGTGGTACTGCCATGGTGGCAGGGCGGTACTACCACTCTCGAGCGGTACTACTGCACCTACAACCGCTGCAAGTGCCGCTCAACCCGACACGAGAAATGCCCCCCTCGAGTCGAGGCGGTAGTGGCCCGGTACCGCAGCGGTACTGCCGCTGAGGACACACAAGTGGTACTACCGCTGGGCACCGCGGTACTACCACTGGGGCTAAAGACTACCCAAACAGCAGGGAATAAGACCTCCAACGATGCGGGAAGTCCCAGAGGGTGTGAAATGAAAGTGTACGTGATGATTCCACCCTAGCCATACCAAAGCGGACCCCCTCTTGATAGTACGGTGACTCCTACGAAACTAATCCACCAACAAGAAACGAAAGAGCTACACCGTCTTGAAAAACACTCCGAGGGGAAAGAAATCGTCTCGAGCCAAAGGATGAATCTCTGAAATGCTCAAAGCACAAGGTTAGTTCGCAAATATGTTGTCATCAATCACCAAAACTACATCAAGAGAGATATGCCTTAACATTTGGACGTGATGCCTATATAATGATCATAGCCTGTATATCGTCATAATTATTTGAGGTTCTATCAATTGCCCAATAGTAATTTGTTTACCCATCGTTTGCTATTTTTCTCGAGAGAAGCCACTACTGAAACCTACGGCCCCCGGGTCTTCTTTCTCATATATTTGCCTTTGCGATCTTTTTTATTTGCTTTTATTTTTAGATCTATTAATCCCAAAACCCAAAAATACCTAGCTGCACTTTATTTTATTTGTGATCTATTTATTTAATCTATTACAACTTTCTCCCATCACGCACCTATTTTTGGCACCGTTACCCAAAAGGGATTGACAACCCCTTTAACACGTCGGGTTGCGAGGATTTGTTTTCTGTGTGCAAGGGATGTTTACGTTGTGTTGCTTGGTTCTCCTACTGGTTCAATAACCTTGGTTTCATATCTGAGGGAAATACCTACCGCTGATGTGCTGGATCATCCCTTCCTCTTTGGGGAAATACCGACGTAGCTTCAAGCGACATCAAAAGGAATTTCTGGCGCCGTTGTCGAGGAGGATCTTCAACATATACCAGGTTCCTAATCACAAATATCATCTCCTCGCAATTTACATTATTTGCCATTTGCCTCTCGTTTTCCTCTCCCCCACTTCACAAAAATTTGCCGTTTTACTCGCCTCTCTTTTTTCGTTCGCCGTTTTTTTGCCGGATCTGTTTTTGAGTGCAATCTTGTTGTGTGGTCATCATGACTCAAGAGAACACCAAGTTATGTGATTTCTCAAATACCAACAAAAATGATTTTATCGGCACTCTGATTGCTCCTCTCGCCGCTAGTGCGGAGTCTTGTGATATTAATACTGCTTTGTTGAATCTTGTTATGAAAGACCAATATTTCGGTACTCCTAATGAGGATGACGCGTCCCATCTTAATACCTTCGTGGAATTATGCGATATGCAAAAGAAAAAATATGTGGACAATGATGTGGTCAAGATGAAATTATTTTTGTTTTCTTTGCGTGATTCTGCAAAAATTTGGTTATCTTCTTTGCCTCGCGATAGTACCGATTCTTGGAATAAGTGCAAAGATACTTTTATCACTAAGTATTTTCCTCCCGCAAAAATTATTTCCCTTAGAACCCATATCATGAATTTCAAGCAACTTGAACATGAGCATGTTTCACAATCTTGGGAAAGGATGAAAATGATGCTAAGGAATTGCCCAACTCATGGGCTAAACCTTGGATGATCATACAAAAAATTTATGCGGGGTTGAATTTTGTTTCTCGTAATCTTTTAGATTCCGCTGCGGGTGGTACTTTTATGGAAATTACTTTGGGTGAAGCCACCAAATTGCTTGATAATATTATGGCAAATTATTCGCAGTGGCATACCGAAAGAGCTCCTACTAGTAAAAAAGTTAATTCGGTCGAAGAAATTTCTTCTTTGAGTGAAAAAGTTGATGCTCTTGTGAAAGTGGTTGCTAGTAGAAGTGCTCCTATTGATCTTAATGATATGCCTTTGTCTACTTTGATTGAGCAAAATAGTGATGCCATAGATGTGAATTTTATCTCTCGAAATAATTTCAACAACAATGCTTATAGATGTAATTTTAATCCTAGGCCTTTTCCTAGTAATTCCTCTAATAATTATGGTAATTCCTATGGAAATCAATCTTATAATAATAATAGGAACACCTCTGATCTTGAGAAAAATATTAAAGAATTTATCAACACGCAAAACGTTTTCAACATTTCCATAGAGGAAAAGTTGAGTAAGATTGATGATTTGTCTAGAAGTGTTGATAAATTGCTCATGATGTGGAAAATCTCAAGATAAATTTTTTTTGCCTTAGGTTGATGAATCAATTAAAGCTCTTTATATTTCTATGGATGAAAGTAAGAAAAGAACCGCTATGCTTAGAGCTAAAAGAGAATTTCTAGAAAAAGTGTTTTCTAGTGATTTCTTTCGCAAAAGTGATGAAGATCTTAAAATGATTGGTGTTTATTATATTGATTCCTTTTTTTAGTAAAGTTAATATTGAAAAAGGGACTGGATAAGAGTCAACTTTAGGTAGAAGGCGTCCCAATATTTCGGAGGGTGAAAATCTTGTTGAAAAAATTGATGAAAGTGGGTTTGGAGAGGTCAAAACTTTAGCTACTGATGTACCCACTCTTTTGGATTACAAAGACTTTAATTATAATAGTTGCTCTTTGATTGATTTTATTTCTTTGTTGCAATCCATGGTAAATTCACCCCATGCTTATGAACAAAATAAAGCTTTTACTAAACAAATTGTTGATGCTATGATGAAAGCTTTTGAAGAAAAATTGGAATCAGAAGTTTCAATTCCTAGAAAATTACATGATGAATGGGAACCTACTATCAAAGTCAAGATTAAAAATTATGAGTTTTTTTCTTTGTAAATTGGGTGCTAGTGTTTCTACAATTCCGAAATCTTTATGTGATGTGCTTGGTCTTACCAATCTTGAAGAGTGTTCTTTGAATTTGCACTTTGTGGATTCTACTATTAAAAAGCCTATAAGAATTAATGATGTTCTTATTCTTGCAAATAGGAATTATGTGCCCATAGATTTTATTGTTTTTTATATTGATTGCAATCTGTCTTGTCCAATTATTCTTGGTAGACCGTTCTTACACACTATTGTTGCCGTGATTGATACGAAAGAAGGCAAAAGTTCCAGATTCCTTTGAGGACGGTAGGGAACACTTTCCTAGAACTATAATTAAGCCACCTTATGAATCAATCATGAGGGCATCTTATGGATCTTGAACCAAAGATGACAAAACTTAGATCCTTGCTTCATGCCTAGTTAAGGGCGTAAAACTATAGCGCTTGTTGGGAGGCAACCCAATGAATAAAATTTGTTTTTGCTTTTTGCTTCCTGTTCTTGAGTATTAGCACAATTATTCTACTGTTATGATTGTGTTTTTTGTGTTTTAATTAGTGTTTGTGCCAAGTAAAGCCTTTAGGATCTTCTTGGGCGATAGTTGTTTGATCTTGCTGAAAAGCAGAAACTTTTACGCTCACGAAAATAATTTTCATTTTTTACCAGAGTGCGATAAAATACTCATTCCACTTTCAGTAGATCAATATACAAATATCTCAGGTCTTCCTTATTTTTCAGAATTTTTGGAGTTACATAAGTATTCAAAATATTCAGATTGCTACAGACTGTTCTGTTTTGACAGATTATGTTTTCTTTGTGTTGTGTGCTTATTTTGATGACTCTATTGTTTTCTTTGATGAGTTTTTGCCATTGAAAAGTTGCAATACAGTAGATATAATACAAAAACAAAACATGAATTGGTTTGATATAGTACTTATAATATTGATTTATTATTTTCTTACACTAACAGATCTCGTGAAGGTTTTGTTGAGTTTTGTGTGATTGAAGTTTTCAAGTTTTGGGTTATCTTGCGATGGATGAAGGAAGGATGGAAGAGCCTAAGCTTGGGGATGCCCCGGCATCCCAAGCTATTATCCAAGAATGAGAAACCAACTAATCTTGGGGATGCCCCCGCGTGGCATCCCCGCTTTCTTCCAACGATCATCGATATTTTACTCAAAACTATATTTTTATTTGTCACATACTATGTGTTTTGCTTGGAGCGTCTTGTATGGTATGAGACTTTGCTTGTTTTATTTTTTGTTTTAAGTTATCAATCATTGCTGGACACACCTATTTGAGAGATCCAAAATTATTTCATGACTTGTTAGAATTGCTCTCTATGCTTCACTTAAATTTTTTATGAGCAATAGACTTGCTCTAGTGCTTCACTTATATCTTTTTGAGCATGGTGTGCTTTAGTATTTTTGAAGAAATTCTCTCTTGTTTCACTTAGATTTATTTGAGAGTTAGTTAAATTTTCAAGAAATTCTCTCTTACTTCACTTAATTAATTTGAGAGAAAGAAAAATTATTATGCTCATGATCTTCACTTATATTTGTTGGAGCTTGTCAAAAGCAATACATGAAAATTAGTCCCAAAGTGATAGATATCCAAGAAGGATATAATAAAAACTTTCATGAAGATCATTGGACGAAATAAACTTGATTCTTAGTAATAGTTTTGAGGTATGATGATGTGATATGTGAGTCATCTTGATGAGTAATTATGCTTTACTAAGAATACTGGTGTTAAGGTTTGTGATTCCCTATGCAAGTACGGAAGTCAATAGTCATGCAATGAAATTATATCCTACTTATGGTCCATTATTCGGCGTTATTTATGTTTAATGCTTGCTTATGAGATTATTCATTTCTTAGTTGGTCGCTTCCCAATCTTTTTCTAGCCTTCATTTTGCACTAAGTATGATCACTACTTGTGCATCCAAAACCTTTAACCCAGTTTTGCCATATGAGTCCACTATATCTACCTATATGCGGTATTCTTTGCCGTTCTAAGCAAATTTGCATGTGCCATCTCTAATTTTCAAAATAAACTTCTCTTTTGTGTATTTGTTTCAATCGCGGAGCGGTGAGGGGTGGCTAATATTTTCCATGCTAGATGTGTTATTCTCAAGATGAGTGCTTATTCACTTGTCATTGCATGAGAGTAAGGCAAAGGTATTAGGGATTCCTAGTCCCGAAATGCAAAAAATGAATTTACTTTATGTTGTCAAATAATAAATTCCTTGGAAAGTGTTGGTATGGAGGGCACCCGTGGATACGGTTAGCCATGGAAAGTGAAAGTTATGGTGGAAAAAGGAATAAACTTTATTTTCTGTTTGGGAACCACCTATGATATATCTATGCATGGAAAGTATTGGGAACTCTAAGTTGTTTTCGTTGGTGGGATGGATACACCTCTCAAAATGTTTTTATCTCTATGTTTTTCGCTTTGAGCTATGGCACCTCTACAAATCTCTACTTCCCTCTATGAAGGGCCTTTCTTTTACTTTATGCAAATTTTATTTTGAGTCTCCATCTTCTCTTATAAAAGCACAAACTAAGAGGCAATATGATCGTACTTAAGCATTGGGTGTAGCTAATATTCGAGTGTGTTTCATGAATGGATCAATGTTTGAGCATGATGGGCTAGGGATAACTTATTTTAGCGTTGGTATTTTGAAAGACATGGTTTCTTGTTGATATGCTTGAGTATCTAAATTATCATGTCAAAACTAGACTATTGCTTTGAACAACTAAAAGTCCAACTATCCATGCTATAAAGAAAAGAATATGATATGACATGATAGGCAGCATTCCACATCAAAATTCTGTTTTATCACTTACCTACTCGAGGACGAGTAGGAGTTAAGCTTGGGGATGCTGATACGTCTCCAACATATCTATAATTTTTTATTGTTCCATGTTGTTATATTATCAATCTTGGATGTTTTATAATCATTTTATATCATTTTTTGGTACTAACCTATTGACATAGTGCCAAGTGCCAGTTCCTGTTTTTTCTGTGTTTTTTACATCGAAGAAAATCAATATCACACGGAGTCCAAATGCCACAAAACTTTACAGAGATTTTTTATGGACCAAAAGGAACATGTTGGGCCCTGGTTGTACCTGGGGGTAGTTTGAGGAGGGGACAACCCACCAGGGCGCGCCAGGAGGCCCAGGCGTGCCCTAGTGGGTTGTGCCCACCTCGGGTGCCCCCCGGACCGCCTCTTTGATCTATAAGTACCCAAAAATATCAAAACCCTAGGGGAGTCGACGAAATATCCATTCAGCCGCCGCAGAGTCCAGAATCACGAGAACCAATCTAGACACCATCTTGGATGGGGTTCACCACCTCCATTGGTGCCTCTCCGATGATGCGTGAGTAGTTCTTTGTAGACCTTCGGGTCCGTAGTTAGTAGCTAGATGGCTTCATCTCTCTCTCTCTCTCTCTCTTGATTCTCAATACAATGGTCTCTTGGAGATCCATATGATGTAACTCTTTTGCGGTGTGTTTGTTGGGATCGATGAACTTTGAGTTTATGATCAAATCTATCTTTTATATCCATGAAAGTTATTTGAGTTTCTTTGATGTCTTATATGCATGATTGCTTATAGCCTTGTATTTCTTCTCCGATATTTGGGTTTTGTTTGTCCAACTTGATCTATTTATCTTGCAATGGGAAGATGTGCTTTGTAGTGGGTTCGATCTTACGGTGCTCGATCCTAGTGACAGAAAGGGAAACGACACGTATGTATCGTTGCTACTAAGGATAAAACGATGGGGTCTATCTCTACATAGATAGATCTTGTCTACAACAATAATCGTATTGCATTACTCTGTTTCTCCATGAACTTAATACACTAGATGCATGCTAGATAGCGGTGGATGTGTGGAGTAATAGTAGTAGATGCAGGCAGGAGTCGGTCTACTAATCTTGGACGTGATGCCTATATAATGATCATTGCCTGGATATCGTCATAATTATTTGAGGTTCTATTAATTGTCCAACAGTAATTTGTTTACCCACCGTTTGTTATTTTTCTCGAGAGAGGCCACTAGTGCGAAACCTACGGCCCCCGGGTCTTCTTTCTCATATATTTGCTTTTGCGATCTTTTTTATTTGCTTTTATTTTCCGATCTATTAATCCAAAAACCCAAAAATACTTTCCTGCATTTTATTTTATTTGCAATCTATTTATTTAATCTATTACAACTTTCTCCGTCACACACCAATTTCTGGCACCGTTACCCGAAAGGGATTGACAACCCCTTTAACACGTCGGGTTGCGAGGATTTGTTATATGTGTGCAGGGGCTGTTTATGTTGTGTTGCTTGGTTCTCCTACTGGTTCGATAACCTTGGTTTCATATCTGAGGGAAATACCTACCGCCGATGTGCTGCATCATCCCCTGCTCTTTGGGGAAACACCGACGTAGCTTCAAGCGACATCATTATTGCATAGAATATAAACTCTTGATTTTGAACATTGAAATACAATAATACAATATTATTGCCTCTAGGGCATATTTCCAACACAATACTTATTTTATTTTTTTCATTTTTATTTATTTTCTTTTCCATGTCTTCATATTTATTTCTAGTTTTGCATAATAAATTTCTAGAGTGAACTTTGTTCTTGTTCATTGGAATCCTCTTCGTTTGTGTCTTTCTTTGCACGAACCTATAGGAATATTCACCACTAGAAAGTTTGAAATAAAGAGAACGTTGTGAAAAACTGACTTGAGAAAAAAGCAAGCTGGGGGAAGAAGGTATAATATATTCATACTCAGTTTCTCGCAAGTTTAGTTAAGATAATATGTTTGTTTGAGTAGTTGCAGTAAAGCTCCGTTCCTCATGTTAGTTGAATATAATTTAGTGATAATTCCCAACTTCAAATCTTATTAGTGAAACTTTGATGTAAACCATGGTTTTTGTTCCAAAAGAAAAACAAATTAAAGAAACTCAGGGGCTTTAATTTTTTTAAGAGAACTAGCACTTAAGTAGTTCAACTCCATGCAACTGAATTTGATTGCTTGATGATACCTACTAATAAAGTTATTTGGAGGAATGAATATTTGAGGTTATCAAGGCTATGCCAAAAAATTGTGTTGTATTTTTACATGGCGCTTCAGTTTCTTACGTGTGCCATGGTTCTGTCACTATATGCGTGTTCATGCGCGTAAATGTGGCTTCGTCACCTTTCTTGATGTTGTGCCAAGAACACCGCTAGCAAATGAATAATCCTTCAGAGTTTTAACTTGGATTTCGGCTATGAGTTTGTTACCGTATGTACTGGCAACACTACATTGAATATTATTTTGTTTTCTCTTAAATGTTTATGTATGTGGTAATAACCGAGTAAGGTCGCAAGAGCTCAAAAGAGACAATATATTGGTCCATAGTACTCAAAATGAAGCCACTATGAAATCCAATGCAGGATCATACTTTTAACATAACCCTGTCACAAAAGTTTGAAGTTTCGGCGAATAACGATTGAAAGAAGTATTTGAGAGTCGTGATTTGGCAGTACTTGTGGGTGTCAATGAAATACTTGAGTACTATGTTTTCTTCTTTTCCAAAACTCCTTTGGTTGAATTTGTTTGCAAAAAGCTTGGAAGAGAATCCATTCTATTAAGAGAATAAAAAGTATATGCTTGCTATACACCTAGTTAAGTATGGAAGGTTTAACTTGAGAATTGTAACTAGTGATACGAGACTACATGTTGCTAGGCAGCGAGCTTAAGTGCAACCATTCAAATGAAAGTAGTCTCTTAACTAAGATTTCAAGATTCGTGAGGATGGAAATATTACACCTTCAAGATTTGGTAAATTTCTTTCTACTCAATCGTCAAACTCCCTTTCGTTCTTCCTAATTTCTTAGTTCCTCGAGAAGGAGCAAATCTTAAGTTTGGGGGAGTTGATGGCTTGAAAATTTGTGACTTTTTATAAGGAGGTTTGACTTGGTTTTCATCAGCTTTATGTTATTTCTTAGTTATTCTAACACTAATCCTTCAGAAGAGAAGAAAACTCATTTACCATTACTTGATAGGAAAAACATTTTTACAAGGAAACCAAGGAGGATTACTCCAAACCATGCCAAATGGAGCAACTTCCATGTTGGTAGTTTTACCATCAAGCGCACCAGAATGCAAGACGGTCACCCATGATCGTATTAGCGGTCGTACCAGATGCTAGGGGCTCCCCTTCATCTAGAGGAGCAACATTCATGAAGGGGAGCAACGCATCAGAGAGACCTAGTCGCCGCCACTTCATCTAGAAAAGAGGGAGAAGATATCCAGAGAAGAAGAACCACCGGAGAACCTTCTTGTTTTGTTCTTTCTCCTTCATCCTCAGTTCATTTCATCATCACCATTGTAAGAGGAATTCCAAGTTGTAAGATCAAGGTGTATAACTCTATTCAATCTCATGTCGAGATCAAAGACTTGTTGAATCATCCATCTTATTGTGGATCTTCATAGTATTATCGATATGGTTTTCATGGATTTATTCTCTATGATGGTTAGTTATTTTCTTTCGATGTCTGACTAACTCCTCCTATGTGTGGGAGATGTAGGTGAATGGTAAGATTCATTTGTGCCTATCCTATATGTCGTTATTGATGTTTGTAGTCTTATGACTTGTCTAGTAAGTTGTTATATTGTGGTGAATGTTGTGCATGTTGTCCAGTTTAAGGACACATGCAACATGATCTAAAGAGCTACACAGGTAACACATATTGTTTAGGAAATCTGCATCCTCCGACATGACAGGTGGAGACATCTATGAGGACGAAGACAATATGAGATAATGGTGATCCATTGAACTTGTTGCGTGGTTCCAGTTTACCAACCTTAATTGTGGAGACAACCACATTGTGGCAACGTCGAAGGACGGCCATGGTGTGGAATACAATGCAAGGAGGAGTTCCATAACTTTTATGCAATCCACCTACACAACAAGCAAATCAAATATTAAACCCATGATACAAGGTAACCCAAATTACCATTGAACCAATACACTTCAGGTATACCATGATCTGAAGTTTCTCCACTCCTCTCTCTACTGCAGGAAAATAGTTTTATTTCCAGTCTTAATTTATGTTCTTTATTTCCAAGTTGTTATTACTCTTGCTATAGCAATCTCATCAAATTTATTACTCTGGTTTATTTAACTCTTAGAACACTAGTAGCTTCTGCAGAATCACAAGCAGTTACTTCACATAAGACTGGTGACAACTTGTGTGTGACATAAGTGTTACTCATAAATACTCCTAATACGATACTATTTGGGATATTTAGAATAAGGTGCTACATTATTTTTGAAAATCTCGAAGAATTTTCAAATTCATGATTTTTTCAGTTTTCATGAACATTTCCAAATCCACTAACTATTTCGAATTCATGAATTTTTGAATCCATTAATATTTTATAAAATTCATAAAAAGGCAAACTAATGAAGTTTTCAATTTATGAATGTTTCTCAAATTGACAAAGTTATTTTAAAAGGCATGAACTTCTTTAAAAGCTTATGAATATTTTCGATAGTCACATTTTTTTTGAAATTTGTGAACTTTTTTAAAGTTCATGAACATTTTTTCAAACTCATGAGTTCTTTCTAAATTTGCAAAATTATTTTCAAACTCATGAATTTTTTTAAATAAGAACAAGTTTTTTTGAATTCATAAATGTGTTTCAATTCATGATTTTTTAATCTATAAAATAACGTAGCTAACTATTTCTCATGTGAGCCACACATAACAAGCAATGGGAGCACCATAATATTAGGCCGCAGCCTATTTGGTATGTGCGTGAACGACATCGCCCAACTCAGCGCCTTAAGGAGCTACCTCAAAAAAGAAACGCAAATTCTATATGGCACCTTAAGCGTGGTTGCAATTCATTCTGCAAAGAGGCGCACACCTCCCCTCCCCCCTCCGCTCTAGGCCAGCCGATTTACCTTCTCTTTTTTGCTAAACCTCAAAATAAAGGTGCCGGCAAATAGGCCATCTTACCACTTGTGCATACTTACTTCTTTTTTTCCTTTTATTTCTTTCTTCAGTTTGCAATTTTTTCTTTTCTCTGTTTCTATATTTTTTGTTTACTAAATTGCATAGATTTTTCAAATTCTTTAATATTTTTTCAAAATTAAAAAAAAATGTGGCCTTTTTTTAAAAATCAATGATGTTTTTTTAAACCCATGATTTTTTTTAATTGGTGAACCTTTTTCAAAATCAATGAACATTTTTTCAAATTCGTGAACTTTTTCCTAAAATTCATTAACATTTTTCAAATTCGTGAACTTTTTTTCAAAACAAATGAACTTTTTCCGAAACCCATGCATTTGTTTCCAAATTCATCAACCATTTTTCAAAATCAATGAACTATTTTTTGCAAATTCATGAACTCCTTTCCACAATTGATGAACTTATTCTCAAAATAGGTGAACTTTTTTCAAAATTGATGAACTTTAAAAAAAATGTGAATTCTTGTTACAAAATTGATGAATTTTTTTCAAATTTAATGAACAAATTCATTATTTTTTTACAAAATCCATGAACTTTTTTGAATTCACCGCTTTTCATTTGTGAAAACCGAAAGTCAATTGTTTCATTAAACTAGTAACTTGTTGTTTTTTTCCCTTGAGTGAGCTACCGAAGGTAAGACAGCGGCCCGAGCAAGCGACTCATGTACGCTAAATGGGTCGTGAGCTGCCTGAGAAAGCTACAGCCAGGCGCTTCATCAATTGCAAGTATTCAGGTGGCCCCAACGGCGCCTACTGTTAACCACCTTTTGTTTGCACATGACAGTTTGTTGCTTTTCAAGGCCAGTGTAGAGCGATCAGTTGCAGTGCCAAACCTACTAGATACGTATTGCAGCGCGTCTGGACAAATGATTAATAATGAGAAATCATCAATTTTCTTCAACAAAGGATGTCAGGATCCATTGAGAGAAACTATCAAGAATAACCTGCATGTCCAGAATGAATCATCGAGTGACCGTTATCTGGGTATGCCTACTGATGTTGGCCACTCCAAAAACGGAACATTTAGATATTTGAGGGACCGCGTTTGGGAAAATATAAAAGGTTCGATGGAGAAGCTTTTGTCAGCGGCGGGTAAGGAGGTTTTGATCAAGTCTGTAGCACATGCCATACCAGTTTATTCCATGTCATGTTTTAGACTGCCGAGAGGTCTATGCTAGGATATCACGTCAATTATCCGGCAAATCTGGTGGGGCAGCAAGCCAGGAAGGAGGAAGCCTAGTTGGGTGGCATGGGATATCATGATAAAACCAAAGCACCTGGGAGGCTTGGGCTTCCGTGATTTTGAGATTTTCAACTTGGCTCTTCTTGCGCAACAAGCTTGGAGGACCATGACTGATGATTCATCTCTCAGCGTACGGATCCTCAAATCAGTATACTTCCTAGGATGCTCATTGTTGGAGGCGGAGCTTGGACCGCATCCATCTCAAATATGGAGGGCGATATTGGACGGTCATGACATTTTGACACAAGGTATTGTATGGAGGATTGGAGATGGGGAGACTACGGATATATGGTCACATAATTGGATACTGAGAGATAACTACAAACGACCCATCACGTCTCTTATTCAGAACCCGCCTATAAAGGTAGCGCAACTGATTGGTACTACAACTGCTACATGGAATGAGGAGTTGGTCCGTTCTATTTTCATGCCTTTTTATGAAGTGGAAATCCTAAAAATACCGATGTGAACTCGAAGGGTGGTAGATTTTTGGGCTTGGCATGAAGAGAATCGGAGCGTATTCAGCGTACGATCTGCCTACCGAATGATACTATGGATAAAACTTGCCCATGAAGCTTGGTTACAAGAAGATGAAGGATCTTCGTATGTGCAGAATGAAAGCAACAAGTGGAGCACGATCTTGCATATTCAGGTACCCTCAAAACTGAAGTTATTTGTTTGGCACCTTGCTAGACAGTCCATGCCCATCGGCGAGGTACTAAAGCACCGTAAAATGGCACAAGAGGATACATGTTTGCTTTGTGGGGCGACTGATACATGGAGGCATGCATTACTCACTTGCCCGATGTCGAGTAGCGTATGGGCCTTAGCGCCTGATGATCGACAAGAAGAGATTCTGAAGCATTGGTTGTTTGTATTATATGAAATATTGTCAACAGACTTGTTCGTATGATTGGTTGTGACAGCATGGGCTATTTGGGGAGCAAGGAGAAAGGCGATTTATGAGGATATTTATCAATCTTCGTACTCTATTAATGGATTTATTTCTAGCTACCTGGGAGAGCTACAAGTTGTCAACACAATAATCCCTAGTCCGGTTGTTGTTGCGGCTCCCAGGTCAACTCAATGGTTAAGGCCACAGGCGGGTGTTGCAAAAGTGAATTTCGATGCTTCTGTTTCTCGCCATGGCTATGGTGCAGTTGGGGCAATTTGCAGAGATCATGGCGGAGTCTTCATGGGAGCTTCGACACTATTTTTCAGGCACATAGTAGATCCACAGACTCTTGAAGCACTCGCGATAAGGGAAGCCTTGGCACTCTCGGATGATCTGTATTTGCGGCGAATCCATCTGGCATCGGATTGTAAAGCACTGGTCGAAGATATAAAGAAGGAGAACGCGGCTAGCTATGGAGCAATCATACATGAAATATTAGACCATTATGTGAATTTTGATTTTTGTAAATTTAGTCATGAATTTAGGAGCTCAAACTATGAATCTCACAACTTAGCGAAGCATGCTCTTTCTCTCGGGGGTGGTCGCCATGTTTGGTTAGGACACCCTGAAGATCTTTCATCCATCCCTGTAAACATTATGACTAATTAATAAAAAGCTTCGTGAGGTTGTCTCAAAAAAAACGTAAAGCGTCAAAACTCTCTCAAAAAAACTTAAAGTGCCAAATAGGAGGGGAACTCATATAGGGAGCTTCAGCGCCAGTTAGCGAACCCAACACCCACTGCATCGTTTGCATGGGTCTGGCCCAGCAATGCTCGCAGGCTCCCGCTCAATCACTGACTCCTCCATCACTCGTTTTTTCTCTTTCAGAAATTGCTATAGTATGTACTGATTTTCTTAGAGAAAAAACCGGTTTTCTACCGTATGTACTGCAGTTGTTAAAAAGGGGATGGGTTTTAAGTTCATGAATTTGAACAAAAAATGCCCATCCATTTTGAAAAGAAACTTCATCTATTTTGCTTAGAAGTTCATAGATTTTGAAGAAAAAATCAAAATTTTGAAAAAGTTCACAAAATTGAAAATATTACATTGCTTTTGAAAAAAGTTCATCTATTTAAAAAATCTTAAATTTTCAGAAATAGTTCATCGGTTTTGCCAAAAAAAATCACAAGTTTGAAATAAGTTCATTGATTCAAAAATTCACAAATCTGAAAGGCGTTCACGGATTTTGGAAAAGGTCATCGATTTTGAGGAAAAAAGTTCACAAACTTTAAAAATATCATCAATTTTGAAAAAAAAATATGAATTCAAAGAAAGTTCTCGCATATAGAAAAAGAAAAGGAAAAAAATAAAGATGAAAATAAAAGAAAAGGAAGAAAATGGAAAACCTGAACAAAACCTTTCCAAAAAAGGAAAAAGAAATGAAAAAAGAAGAAGAAAAGACGGAAAATCAATGAGCTTTGGTCGTTGTGTCCCACCGTGGCCGCATAGATCCTCATCATCGTACAGGACTATCCTGCTCGCGCTGTTCCTAATAGTGCATGTCGGCGCTTACGGCACCACGTCATGACAGGATCTTCGACTAAGGATTTGATTTTCAAGGTGAAAATGTTGAGCCCTTGCACCAAGAATCGGACATGTTTGAACAGTTTGCCCAATTTTATCGTGAAATGCGTGATTGGCACACTCATTTAGATTTTCAAAATGACTTGGTTGAGCACGTGTGGACTCACATATGCAACCAATAGATGTATTGGTTCATTATGTTCATTCAAGACAATTTTGGTTTGGTTGTAAAACTACTTTATTAGAGACAATTTCGATTGGTTGTAAAAGTATTTTTATTTTTAGACAATTAATATTTGGACGTGCAAACTTGTTTTGGACATTGAAATATGAATATATGGGCATTTTTTGTCGTGGCAGACAGGATGCAGCGAAAGGATGTGTCCGCACGCTGGGCGCACGGCCACCGCATCCCAGAACAGGCCCGGACACGACCCCATTGTCCTACCCATGTTGGAAATATTAGCACTTTTCTGATTAGACTAATCCACGAGTAAACAGTAAGCATGGCATAAAAGGTATGCATCTCATAGCTAAACCTAAGCATACTAGCACGTACAGAACATAGAAGCGAACCATCTATGAGCAGCACTTATACGGCTAGTACAAGTACGAGTAAACGAGGGATGAACAGATCATACCCTCTGGTTGGCCAGGCCAACGCGACGGCGGCAGCAGCCGCCTCGGCGTTGTCCGTGGCTTTCTTCTTGGCGGCGGCGGCGGCGGCGGCCATGGTGTCAATGCAGGGGAAGTAGTGAAAGTAGAGGCGGACGGAGTTGGGGACGGATCGGGAGCAGTCGCATCGAGACGCTTCCCAAAAACCTTATTGCCGTTCTCTCGGGCAGAATCTCGAACGACAGGGTTCCGAAAGCACCTGCTCTCCCGACCAGCTGTGCACGTGGTCGTCGGGATGGGGTCGCCGGAGACAGCACAAAGTGAGGAACAGTAGATGACGACTATGTTACGCGAGAGGGAGTGAGTGAACCGAACTAGGTCACTCCACTAGGCAGAGCCTTCTTATATAGTCCATCGGGTAGGAAGTCGTGGGCCTAAGTGGAGCCCCATGACCGAGTCGACGTACTCCCGGGAAGGGAGTCGTCGTTCCCGGGAAGGGTCGCGGAGTCGACTGATACGTCTCCAACGTATCTATAATTTTTTATTGCTCCATGCAATATTATCTACTGTTTTGGACATTATTGGTCTTTATTATTCACTTTTATATTATTTTTGGGACTAACCTATTAACCGGAGGCCCAGCCCAGAATTGTAGTTTTTGTCTATTTTAGGGTTTCGAAGAAAAGGAATATCAAACGGAGTCCAAACGAAATGAAACCTTCGGGAACGTGATTTTCTCACCGAACATGATCCAGAGGACTTGGACCCTACGTCAAGAAACAAAGGAGGAGGCCACGAGGTAGGGGCGCGCATACCCCCCAGGCGCGCCCTCCACCCTCGTGGGCCCACTGTTGCTCCACCGACGTACTCCTTCCTCCTATATATACCTACATAGCCCCAAACGATCAGATACGGAGTCAAAACCCTAATTCCACCGCCGCAACTTTCTGTATCCACGAGATCCCATCTTGGGGCCTGTTCCGGAGCTCCGCCGGAGGGGGTATCCATCACAGAGGGCTTCTACATCATCACCATAGCCCCTCCAATGAAGTGTGAGTAGTTCACCTCAGACCTATGGGTCCATAGTTATTAGCTAGATGGCTTCTTCTCTCTTTTTGAATCTCAATACAATGTTCTCCCCCTCTCTTGTGGAGAACTATTCAATGTAATCTTCTTTTTGCGGTGTGTTTGTTGAGACCGATGAATTGTGGGTTTATGATCAAGTCTATCTATGAACAATATTCGAATCTTCTCTGAATTCTTTTATGTATGATTGGTTATCTTTGCAAGTCTCTTCGAATTATCAGTTTTGTTTGGCCTACTAGATTGATCTTTCTTGCAATGGGGGAAGTGCTTAGCTTTGGGTTCAATCTTGCGGTGTCCTTTCCCAGTGACAGTAGGGGCAGCAAGGCACGTATTGTATTGTTGCCATCGAGGATAACAAGATGGGGTTTTCTTCATATTGCATGAGTTTATCCCTCTACATCATGTCATCTTGCTTAAGGCGTTACTCTGTTTTCATGAACTTAATACTCTAGATGCATGCTGGATAGCGGTCGATGAGTGGAGTAATAGTAGTAGATGCAGGCAGGAGTCGGTCTACTTGTCTCGGACGTGATGCCTATATACATGATCATGCCTAGATATTCTCATAACTATGCTCAATTCTGTCAATTGCTCAACAGTAATTCGTTCACCCACCATAGAATACTTATGCTCTTGAGAGAAGCCACTAGTGAAACCTATGGCCCCGGGGTCTATCTTCATCATAATAATCTTCCAATACTTAGTTATTTACTTTGCTTTTTTACTTTGCTTTTATTTTACTTTGCATCTAAAAAATACCAAAAATATTATCTTATCATATCTATCAGATCTCACTCTCGTAAGTGGCCGTGTAGGGATTGACAACCCCTTATCGCGTTGGTTGCGAGGATTTATTTGTTTTGTGCAGGTACGAGGGACTCGCGCGTAGCCTTTTACTGGATTGATACCTTGGTTCTCAAAAACTGAGGGAAATACTTACGCTACCTTGCTGCATCATCCCTTCCTCTTTGGGGAAAACCAACGCAGTGCTCAAGAGGTAGCAAGAAGGATTTCTGGCGCCGTTGCCGGGGAGTCTACGCAAAAGTCAATATACCAAGTACACATCACAATCCTTATCTCCGCATTACATTATTTGCCATTTGCCTCTCGTTTTCCTCTCCCCCACTTCACCCTTGCCATTTTATTTGCCCTCTCTTCTTGCTCTCTTTTCTTCTGTCATGTCTGAATCAAAAATGGTTGGGGGTTCTCTCCAAAGTTTTAGTACTTTAGACAACCCTTCTATCCTCGCTAAGCTCATAAATAAAGATACTATGGAAAAACCGACCGGAGTTATCAATGAGAATATTAATAATTTTGATGAAGATGATTCTAGAATTTTTCGTTATTTACTTGATGAATCTTTGAAAGATGCTTGGTATAGACTATTAAGGATCAGGGCTAGCTATGTGCCTCAATACCAAATTGAAGTTTACTTAAAAAGCTTTTATATTGCCCTTCCTTCTTCTTTTAAGCATTTCTTAGATTCTTTATTTGAAGAAGGTTTTCTTGAAGGGGATGTCGTAGACACTTATGAAAAAATCAAAACCATATTTGAGCACCCCATGAATGAGAAAGTTGAATCTACATCTCTTTTGCTCTCTTACCAAAATGAATCTATTAAAGAGATACAGGCTAGCCTAGATACAAATTTCCGTAACATACTTAATCTTTCATCTACCATTAATAGACATGTGCTCTATCAAAATAGATGGATTAATTCTATAGATAGCAAGTTTTATCTTTTCTTTCCTAATACCAAAGATGGCAATACCTAGATCTATCCTTGCTTTTTTTATGCCTAGCCAGGGGCGTTAAACAATAGCGCTAGTTGGGAGGCAACCCAATTTTATTTTTATTCCTTGCTTTTTGATCATATTTAGTAATAAATAATTTATATAGCCTCTGCTTAGGTTGTGTTTTTTGTGTTTAATTAGTGTTTGTGCCAAGTAGAACCATTGGGAAGACTTGGGGAAAGTCTTGATATCTTGCTGTAAAAAACAGAAACTTTAGCGCTCACGAGAACTGCTGCCATTTTTATTTGGAAGGTGATATTTAGTTAATTCTTTTTGCAGATGATTAATAGATAAATTCCTCACGTCCAGAAATTTATTTTAGAATTTTTGGGGTTCCAGATCGTGCGCTAGCTACAGATTACTACAGACTGTTCTGTTTTTGACAGATTCTGATTTTCGTGTGTTGTTTGCTTATTTTGATGAATCTATGGCTAGTAAAATAGTTTATAAACCATAGAGAAGTTGGAATACTGTAGGTTTAACACCAATATAAATAAATAATGAGTTCATTACAGTACTTTGAACTGGTCTTTTGTTTTCTTTCGCTAACGGAGCTCACGAGATTTTCTACTTTAAGTTTTGTGTTGTGAAGTTTTCAAGTTTTGGGTAAAAATTTGATGGATTATGGAACAAGGAGTGGCAAGAGCCTAATCTTGGGGATGCCCATGGCACCCCCAAGATAATCTAAGGACACCTAAAAGCCAAAGCTTGGGGATGCCCCGGAAGGCATCCCCTCTTTTCGTCTACCTCTATCGATAACTTTACTTGGAGCTATATTTTTATTCACCACATGATATGTGTTTTGTTTGGAGCGTCTTGTATGATTTGAGTCTTTACTTTTTAGTTTACCACAATCGTCCTTGCTGTACACACCTTTTGATAGAGCCATACATGATTTGGAATTTGTTAGAATACTCTATGTGATTCGCTTATATCATTTGAGTTATATAGTTTTGCTCTAGTACTTCACTTATATCTTTTAGAGCACGGTGGTGGATTTGTTTTATATAAACTATTGATATCTCATGCTTCACTTAGATTATTTTGAGAGTCTTAAATAGCATGGTAATTTGCTTAAATAATCCTAATATGCTAGGTGTTCAAGATTAATAAAAAATTTCTTATGAGTGTTTTGAATACTAAGAGAAGTTTGATGCTTGATGATTGTTTTGAGATATGGAGGTAATAATATCAAAGTCGTGCTAGTTGAGTAGTTGTGAATTTGAGAAATGCTTGTGTTGAAGTTTGCAAGTCCCGTAGCATGCACGTATGGTAAACGTTATGTAACAAATTTGAAACATGAGGTGTTATTAGATTGTCTTCATTATGAGTGGCGCTCGGGGACGAGCGATGGTCTTTTCCTACCAATCTATCCCCCTAGGAGCATGCGCGTAGTGCTTGGTTTTTGATTACTTGTAGATTTTTGCAATAAGTATGTGAGTTCTTTATGACTAATGTTGAGTCCATGGATTATATGCACTCTCACCCTTCCATCATTGCTAGCCTCTTCGGTACCGTGCATTTCCCTTTCTCACATTGAGAGTTGGTGCAAACTTCGCTGGTGCATCTAAACCCCGTGATATGATATGCTCTTTCACACATAAACCTCCTTATATCTTCCTCAAAACAGCCACCATACCTACCTATTATGGCATTTCCATAGCCATTCCGAGATATATTGCCATGCAACTTTCCACCATTCTGTTTATCATGACATATTCATCATTGTCATATTGCTTAGCATGATCATGTAGTTGACATAGTATTTGTGGCATAGCCACCGTTCATAATTGTTTCATACATGTCACTCTTGGTTCATTGCATATCTCGGTACACCGCCGGGCGCATTCATATAGAGTCATCTTTTGTTCTAATATCGAGTTGTAATCATTGAGTTGTAAATAAATAGAAGTGTGATGATCATCATTAATAGAGCATTGTCCCAAATAAAAAAAGAGGAAGGCCAAAAAAAGAAAGGCCAAATAATATATATATATATAAAGAAGGGACAATGCTACTATCCATTTTCCACACTTGTGCTTCAAAGTAGCACCATAATCTTCATGATAGAGAGTCTTTTGTTTTGTCACGTTCATATGCTAGTGGGAAATTTTCATTATAGAACTTGTCTTGTATATTCCAACAATGAGCCTCCTCAAGTGCCCTAGGTCTTCGTGAGCAAGAAAGTTGGATGCACACCCACTTAGTTTCTTTTGTTGAGCTTTCATACATTTATAGCTCTAGTGCATCCGTTGCATTGCAATCCCTACTCCTTGCATTAACATCAATCGATGGGAATCTCCATAGCCCATTGATTAGCCTCGTTGATGTGAGACTATCTCCTTTTTTGTCTTTTCAACATAACCCCCATCATCATATTCTATTCCACCCATAGTGCTATATCCATGGCTCGCGCTCATATATTGTGTGAAAGTTTATAGGTTTGAGATTACTAAAGTATGAAACAATTGCTTGGCTTCTCATCGGGGTTGTGCATGATGAGAGCATTCTTGTGTGATGAAAATGGAGCATGACTAAACTATATGATTTTGTAGGGATGAACTTTCTTTGGACATGTCATTTTGAGAGGACATAATTTCTTAGTTGGTATGCTTGAAGTATTATTATTTTTATGTCAATATGAACTTTTATCTTGAATCTTTCGGATCTGAATATTCATACCAAAATTAAGAGGAATTACATTAAAATTATGCCAAGTAGCACTCCACATCAAAAATTCTGTTTTTATCATTTACCTACTCGAGGACGAGCAGGAATTAAGCTTGGGGATGCTTGATACGTCTCCAACGTATCTATAATTTTTGATTGCTCCATGCTATATTATCTACTGTTTTGGACATTATTGGGCTTTATTATCCACTTTTATATTATTTTGAGACTAACCTATTAACCGGAGGCCCAGCCCAGAATTGCTGTTTTTTTGCCTATTTTAGGGTTTCGAAGAAAAGGAATATCAAATGGAGTCCAAACGGAATAAAACCTTCGGGAACGTGATTTTCTCACCGAACATGATCCAGAGGACTTGGACCCTACGTCAAGAAACAAAGGAGGAGGCCATGAGGTAGGGGGCGCGCCAACCCCCCCCCCCCAGGCGCGCCCTCCACCCTCGTGGGCCTCCTGTTGCTCCACCGACGTACTCCTTCCTCCTAATATACCTACGTACCCCCAAACGATCAGATACGGAGCCAAAACCCTAATTCCACCGCCGCAACTTTCTGTATCCACGAGATCCCATCTTGGGGCCTGATCCGGAGCTCCGCCGGAGGGGGTATCCATCACGGAGGGATTCTACATCATCATCATAGCCCCTCTGATGAAGCGTGAGTAGTTCACCTCAGACCTACGGGTCCATAGTTATTAGCTAGATGGCTTCTTCTCTCTTTTTGAATCTCAATACAATGTTCTCCCCTCTCTTGTGGAGAACTATTCGATGTAATCTTCTTTTTGTGGTGTGTTTGTTGAGACCGATGAATTGTGGGTTTATGATCAAGTCTATCTATGAACAATATTTGAATCTTCTCTGAATTCTTTTATGTATGATTGGTTATCTTTGCAAGTCTCTTCGAATTATCAGTTTGGTTTGGCCTACTAGATTGATCTTTCTTGCAATGGGAGAAGTGCTTAGCTTTGGGTTCAATCTTGCGGTGTCCTTTCTCAGTGACAGTAGGGACAGCAAGGCACGTATTGTATTGTTGCCATCGAGGATAACAAGATGGGGTTTTCTTCATATTGCATGAGTTTATCCCTCTACATCATGTCATCTTGCTTAAGGCGTTACTCTGTTTTCATGAACTTAATACTCTAGATGCATGCTGGATAGCGGTCGATGAGTGGAGTAATAGTAGTAGATGCAGGCAGGAGTCGGTCTACTTGTCTCGGACGTGATGCCTATATACATGATCATGCCTAGATATTCTCATAACGATGCTCAATTCTGTCAATTGCTCAATAGTAATTCGTTCACCCACCGTAGAATACTTATGCTCTTGAGAGAAGCCACTAGTGAAACCTATGGCCCCCGGGTCTATCTTCATCATAATAATCTTCCAATACTTAGTTATTTACTTTGCTTTTATTTTACTTTGCATCTAAAAATACCAAAAATATTATCTTATCATATCTATCAGATCTCACTCTCGTAAGTGGCCGTGTAGGGATTGACAACCCCTTATCGCGTTGGTTCCGAGGATTTATTTGTTTTGTGCAGGTACGAGGGGCTCGCGTGTAGCCTCCTACTGGATTGATACCTTGGTTCTCAAAAACTGAGGGAAATACTTACGCTACTTTGCTGCATCATCCCTTCCTCTTCGGGGAAAACCAACGTAGTGCTCAAGAGGTAGCATCGACGAATCCCAGCAATGCAAGTCAGCCCACAGTCCAACATCTCGGACAGCGGCCCACCTGTTAATGACTCGTTAATTAATCCCTGATTAATTAATTCGTTCCTGAGAGGCGAGGCGTGGCGAGGCGGGCGGCGGAGGAGGAGGAGTGCGCGTGTACCACTCCTCTTCACAAGCTCCCAATGGCAAGTGGTAGAGCATCCCTTATAAAAGGGTCTCAACTCTCCTCAACTAGCAAGGTGGGACTAAACTTTCCACCACCTGCCATCTCATACATAGGCCTCAAGATTAACCAGGGATTAGTGTCTTATATGGGCCTAAGCCCATCCATAATCCAACAATCCCCCACCAGATCTCGAGGCACATAAGTTTGTCAATTGTTCCAAACAATGTTTGTTATACCAAGATTTTCAATGGAGACTGTTAAGTTGAACTTTCACCTAGAGCAACAGGATTCGACTTCTTCACAACTGAACAATGGACTATTCCTTGAATTGTTAGTTTGGCGTGCAGAAGTTTCGCCTATTGTCAGCTGATACGTGGTTGCCGAAGGCTAAACCCCACGGTTGGAGCTTATTAGTCATACTCTATACCTTCTCATGAGCTTACTAGAGATTACCCAGTCTCATAGTCTGTGACCAGCAGTCGGGCTCCCATAGATGTGTTCCTCCAAAGAATGCTCTGTAGGTTAGCATCTTGTTTACATAAGCTTTGGAACACATTAAGACAAAAGTTAGCCTGCCTTACAGAATTGAGAGTATTACTGCATCTCCAATGGAGTGTGTTAATTAAGGATACTCTCCTCAGTTGACCGCTGGCTTGTTTTCTCGGGTCCTAATTCACGGGATCTCCGATCACATAGGTTGGGTTACCCCCGTGGCAACTTACATGGGTCTCATACCCATCTCCCTCGATGCATTTTCTATCACAATCTTTAATAGCCCTGTCGTAAAAGGGTCTGTCAGATTGTTAGACGTCTGGATATAATCCAACGCTATTACTCCAGAGTTTCTTGATTTTCTGACATATTCCAATCTTCTTCTTATGTGCTTTGTGGATTTCATGTTGTCCTTTGAACTCTTAGCCTTGGCAATCACCGTTTGATTATCACAGTTCATAAGGACAGCTGACACTGGTTTGTCAACCACCGGCAAATCCATCAAAAGCTCTTGAAGCCATTCTGCTTCGATGCATGATGTGTCTAATTCTGTGAGTTCTGCTTCCATAGTCGATTTGGTTAAGATCGTCTGCTTGCAAGACTTTCAGAAAACAGCACCACCATCAAGTGTGAAGACATGTCCACTTGTGGCTTTCATCTCATCAGCATCAGATATCCAATTCAAATCACTATATCCCTCAAGTACCATCGGGTACCCAGAATAGTGAATTCCATAGTTCGCAGTACCTTGCAAGTAACACATCACTCGCTCAACAGCATGCCAATGCACATCTCCCGGATTGGAAACAAACCAGCTCAGTTTGCACATAGCAAATGAGATGTCAGGAAGAGTAGCACATGCTAGGTACATCAGTGAACCAACTACTTGAGAATATCTCAATTGATCAATAGTCGTGCCTTCGAACTTCCGAATCCGCATGCTAGGGTCATATGGTGTTGTATAAGGTTTGCAGTCCGAATATCCAAAACGGCTCAAAATCTTCTCAACATAGTGGGATTGCAAAAGTGTAATTCCACCCTCAGAATTTCTCAATAGCTTGATGTTCAAGATAACATCAACCACGCTCAGGTCTTTTATCTCAAAGTTATGAGATAGAAAAGCCCTGACTTCCTTAATGACCTTGAGGTGGGTCCCAAATATCAGTATGTCATCGACATAAAGACACAGTGTAACTCCTTCGCCCCCACCATAGCGATAGTATACACATTTGTCAGCTTCGTTCACAACAAAGCCAGCAGATGCCAGAGTAGTGTTGAACTTCTCATGCCATTGCTTAGGCGCTTGTTTCAGGCCATACAGAGATTTCACTAACTTGCACACCTTTCTTTTCTGACCATTTACTACAAAGCCATCTGGCTGTTGCATGTAAATTTCCTCGTCTAGCTCTCTGTTAAGGAAAGTCGTCTTAGTGTCCATCTGGTGGATGAGAAGACCATGCGAGGCAGCCAAAGCGAGTAACACTTGAATGGTTGTCAGTCTAGCCACGGGTGAGTAATTGTCGAAGATATCCTCTTCTTCTTTCTGGGTATAACCCTTGGCCACAAGCCTAGCCTTGTACTTCTCAACAGTACCATCGGGCCTAAGCTTCTTCTTGAACACCCACTTACATCCCAATGGCTGACAACCATAAGACGATCAATGATTTCCCATGTCCCGTTAGCCAAGATGAAATCCATCTCGCTACGGACCACATCCTTCCAGTAGTCAGCATCAGGAGATGCATCAGCTTCTGAAATGGAACTAGGGGTGTCACCATCCACGAGGTACACAAGGAAATCATCACCAAAGGACTTTGCAGTACTCTGTCTCTTGCTCCTAACAGGAGCTTCCTCGTCATCCTCCGTGGAACTCTTATCACTTTTATGTTCATAATATTCCATCGGAATAGCAGGTTCAGAAGTCTCATCAGATTCTAGTCTAGAAGTGCTTTGCATATCTCTCATGGGGAAAATATCCTCAAAGAATTTAGCATCCCTAGACTCCATGATCGTACCGACCTTCACGTCGTGTACATCAGATTTCACCACTAGAAATCTATAGCCAACGCTATGCTTGGCATAGCCAAGAAAAACGCAGTCCACGGTCTTTGGTCCCAACTTGCGCTTTTTGGTTATCGGCACGTTAACTTTCGCCAAACAGCCCCAAGTGCGCAAGTAAAAGAGTGTAGTTCTTTTCTTTTCCCATTGCTCATAGGGAGTAGTATCATTATCCTTTGCGGGAACTTTATTCAGGATATGACATGATGTCAATACGGCCTCCCCCCACCATGCCTTGGATAAACCCGATGTATCTAACATGGCGTTAACCAAATCAGTTAGAGTATGGTTTTTCCGTTCGGCTACCCCGTTTGACTGGGGTGAGTAGGGAGGCATCCTCTCATGAATAATACCATGTTCCGCACAGAATAAATCAAACTCTTTAGAAAAGTACTCTCCACCACGATCTAACCGAACTCGTTTTATTTTCTTCTCAAGTTGGTTCTCAACTTCTGCCCTATAGACTTTAAAGTAGTGTAGAGCCTCATCCTTAGTATTTAACAAATACACATAGCAGAATCTAGTGGAATCATCAATCAGACTCATGAAGTATTTCTTTCCACCTTTAGTCAACACACCATTCATCTCACAGAGATCAGAATGTATGAGCTTTAATGGTGCCAGGTGTCTCTCCTTCGCAAGCTTGTGAGGCTTACGAGGTTGCTTAGCTTGCACACACGCATGGCACTTAGAGCCTTTGGCTAAAGTGAAACTCGGGATTAAGTCCATCTTAGCTAGCCGCGTCATACAACTAAAATTTTATGTGACAAAGACGTGAATGCCAAACCTCTGATTCGTTCACATTAGAATGAATTTGGTTCACGACTTTATTACAGAAATTCTCCAGGGAAAGGCGGGACAAACCACCACAATCATATCCTTTTCCAACAAATAATCCATACCGGGATACGACTACTTTGTTATACTCAAATACTAACTTAAACCCTTCTTTATATAGAAGGGAGCAACTAACGAGATTCTTCTTGATGCCGGGGACATGCTGCACGTTTCTTCAGTTGCACGATCTTTCCCGAAGTAAACTTCAGATCTACCGTGCCAACACTATGAACAGAAGCATGCACGCCATTCCCCATCAGGACGGAACAATCTCGTGTGACCTGGTAAGAAGAAAACAAAGACACATCAGCACACACATGAATATTGGCCCCAGTGTCAACCCACCAATCGGTGGACTGACAAACTAAAAGTATGGTAAACATATTACCATACCTAGATGCCACATCATTGTTGCTCAGAGTGACATTCACAGACTTGGAGTCCTGTGCTGGCTTCTTGTAGTTGTTTGGGCACTTGTTTGCCCAATGTTCATCTGAAAAGCAAGTCAAGCAGCCATCTATCTTTTTGTCTTTCTTCTTACCCTTCTTCTTAAAGGTAGTATTCTGCTGGACAGAGTTCTTTCCCTTGAACTTGTGGAAGTTCTTCTGCACCACATTGGCTCTAGAAGAACCCTCTGCCACTTTCACGTGTTAGTCCTTTGCTCTCGAGTTTTGCTCAACACTGAGATGATCGATGACATCCTCGACAGAGAATTCACGTCTCAAGTGCTTGAGATAAGTAGCAAATTTCCTGCAACTAGGAGGGAGTTTTGCAATAATGCAACCCGCGACAAACTTGTCCGGTAACTCACACTTCAGGAGCTCCAGCTCCTTAGCAATGCACTGTATCTCATGAGCCTGGTCCAATACAGAACGGTTATCAACCATCCTGTAATCATGGAACTGCTCCATGGCATACAACTCACTGCCAGTATCAGTTGCGCCGAATTTGACTTCGAGTGCATCCCACAAGTTTTTGGCAACCCCCATATGAATATATGCGTCAACCAACTTGTCTCCAATCACACTCAGAACTGCTCCCAAAAAGATTATGATTGCCTCCCTAAACGCCTTCTCCTGTTCAGGAGCAATCGTTTCTGTAAGGGACACACCACCAACCAAGAACACGTTCATCGTTGTGAGCCACAAGGTGGTCCTAGTCTGCCAACACTTAAAATGTGTCCCAGTAAACTTTTCCGGTTTCAGAGTTGCAGCAAAGCCTTGAATCGAAAAGTGCCTAAAATAAGGTTTTTGGATTGTTGAAAATATTAGCACTTTTCTGATTAGACTAATCCACGAGTAAACGGTAAGCATGGCATAAAAGGTATGCATCTCAAGCTATACCTAATCATACTAGCATGTACAGAACATAGAAGCGAACCATCTATGAGCAGCACATATACGGCTAGTACAAGTACGAGTAAATGAGGGATGAACAGATCATACCCTCCGGTTGGCCAGGCCAACACGGCGGCGGCAGCAGCCGCCTCGGCGTCGTCCGTGGCTTTCTTCTTGGCGGTGGCGGCCATGGTGTCGATGCAGGGGAAGTAGTGGAAGCAGAGGCGAATGGAGTTGGGGACAAATCGGGAGCAGTCGCGTCGAGACGCTCCCCAAAAACCTTATTGTCGTTCTCCCGGGAAGGATCTCGAACGACAGGGTTTTGGAGGCACCTGCTCTCCCGACCAGCCGTGCACGCGGTCGTCGGGATGGGGTCATCGGAGACAGCACAGAGTGAGGAACAGTAGATGACGGCTAGGTTACGCGAGAGGGAGTGAGTGAACCGAACTAGGTCACTCCACTGGGCACAGCCTTCTTATATAGGCCATCGGGTAGGAAGTCGTGGGCCTGGGCGGAGGCCCACGACCGAGTCAACGTACTCCCGGGAAGGGTCGCACACCCGCGAACGGAGTCGACGAATCCCGGCAACGCAAGTCAGCCCACAGTCCAACGTCTCGGACAGTGGCCCACCTGTTAGCGACTCGTTAATTAATCTCTGATTAATTAATTCGTTTCTGAGAGGCAAAAATAAGCTCCGACTCGGCTCATTCCCGCAACCCGCAGCGCGCGCGTGTCGTGACGAGGCGGGCGGCGGAGGAGGAGCGTGTGCGTACCACTCCCCTTTCCAAGCTCCCAATGACAAGTGGTAGAGCAGCCCTTATAAAGTGGTCTCAACTCTCCTCAACTAGCAAGGTGGGACTAAACTTCCCACCACCTGCCATCTCATGCATGTGCCTCAAGATTAACCAGGGATTAGTGTCTTATATGGGCCTAAGCCCATCCATAATCCAACAACCCAAACGGACGAAAACAAGCCAAAACGGACGTCCATCTGGGGTCGTGCGCTGGGGTTGGCCTAACGACCGATGCCTTTGGGCCTCTCCGATAGAAAAATCAATAAATCCTACGGCAGTTTGGTCGACCGACACATTTTTTTCTTAAATGAGCTTTAAGAGCCCCAGCCTCTGCATCAATCGATGCAAACGTTTATCTTTATTTATTATTCAATATAAGTCTAACAAAAACATACATCAAGCCACCGGAAGCCACCACTCACACCTACAAAACTCAATAATGTATAGTGCTCTCATTCCTCGTATCTAAAACCGATGCCGTCGTCGATTCATCCACATAACGTATCGAGACCCATAGCCGGTGCAGTAGACCTAATGCGTACACCACATGCACGCGTTTTAGCTGCCGCCATCATCATCGAACTGTTGACCCATCTTCAGGAAAGAGATCTGCATCATCCCTGCCAGTTTATCCATCCGTCGACGCCACCACGGGCCAAACGGCACCACCACCCCACGCTCGTCCGTCCAGATGCGGCGATTCTGGAAGATCTGTCATGCGTAACACCTGCCGACCAGGCATGATACAACGTAGCACCTATCGGCCAAACATGACTTGACATCTCCATCGAAAGCTCCGTGCAAGACGAAGTCGTTCCACCTCTGCCTCTGTCTTCCAACTCTGCTCCACAAACGATGCTCCAAAACGACACCGCAGTAGCGCCATTGTCCGATCTGGAAAACCAGATCCTAAGATTTTTCCGGAGGAGCACGAGTGGGACGACAGTAATTACAATGATGTCCTCATCAAGGTAACGACGCAGAACGCCGCCATCGCCTATCATCGGCTCGGTTTTCACCGACAATCATGTCTTTCCGACTCACAGCCGAAACTAGATGACGGATCTCGAGATCTGACCACCCAGCTTCAGACCGACCATCCCGACGAAAGAGATAGCCACCACCGCCAGCGGCACCGTGCATCTTTTTGAAAGCGCGCTGTCTGCGCATGCGAGATATACAAGTCGTACCACCTAAGCATGCAAGGAGAGCAGGCGAGCCATTACGTGCACCAACACGCGTCCGAATACTAAGAGCAGGCACGAGCAAGGTGCCACGATTGCCTGCACCTGGCCGGCCTGCCTTGTGCCACGCACGGTCCGGCTGTTTGGGCCTTGAATGCACCCCTTTATATATGTACCACCTGTCATACATGTTACCTAAGCTACCGCGCGCGTCTATCAACAAGATCGAGTGCAAGCGACAGCAGATCGAGTGGTCAGAGCAAACGGTGAGCGCGCGCTACGTGATTGGTGAAGGAAATGGCGACCATCAAAGCCAAGGTCCAGGACGCCGCCTCCTCCGCCAAGGCCGGCATCGATAAGGCGAAGGCCACCGCCGGCGAGAAGGTCCGTCCGCCGAGCTGAGTTGTTTCTTTTTAGATTGCCGGCCACACTACAGTCTACAGAGGTGTGTGCTAGCTGCGACTTCCGCTTATAGCTAACCTTGCCCGGACGATGTGCGTGCGCGCGCTGCTGCTGCAGGTAAAGAAGGCCACGACGACGGACCCGGAGAAGAAGCGCGAGGCGGAGGAGAAAAAGGAGGACCGCATGCACAAGGTTAACTCCGACGAGCGCGATGAGAAGGGGGACCACGCCGCCGAGAGGTCCGGGAGGCGCACCATCGTCACCGGCACCTAGTTAGCTTCTAGCTAGGCCCGACTACAGCATGTAGTAGTAGCGTAACCTCGGTTTTAAGCGAATCGAGGAATCAAAATAAGCGGCAGTCCGTCATAGAATGTGGTTCGATTCGATCCTTCATCTTCTAGGCTTATAAATGTGATGCTTCGAAAAATGCGACCCGTCTACATAGTCCTCTACGATCATATATACTCGAACAATCTTTCACCACAGGTCTATTGTGATGATGTCTGCTTTATCTTTTCTTCTTCTCTTTTGCTAATCGATGATGATGTCTGCTTCATTGCCGACGGGCTACGTTCTGTAATCGATGAGACACTCAAAGACAGAGAAATTCCAACCGACCGGTGTTTGAAGTTTTTGGTCATTGTGTTGTGTTGGTGGTTGCAGGGATCAACACTCGTATAAAAAGTTTTTCAACCGAGTGGTGTTCGAAGTTTTTGTCAGGCGTTCGAAGTTTTTCGCCATTCTGTCAGTGGTTGCACGGATGAAGAAGGATTTTTCTGCAAATTTCCTTTGTTCGGAGCGTTTTCTGTACTCCCTTCTGCGTAGAGAAATCCAAGGAGGTACTTCTCTCAGGATGTGTTTCTACTATCTACTACCACTATAAAAGAAAGAGAGGGCGGAGAACCAAATAATCCTATTCATCGAAACCTGCAATCTGATGGTCTACATCCCTCCAGCATACTAAACGCGTTTTACGCTTTAATTACCCATCATTGCCATTACTTAATTAATTACCAATCATTGCCATTGGGTTAACATCGTTCCCCGACCACGTCGCTCCCCTCTGCCCTCACGCAACCAGCAATTTTGGCACCGCCCCACTCCTCGCCCGCCCTCTTGCTGCAACCGCGCTAGCCACCGCCTCGACCGCCGCCGGAGAACCTCCGCCCGTGCCTCCCGCGCCACGCACCGCTGCGCCATCCGCACCCGCGCCTCCGCTCCGGGCTTCCTGTTGATAAACTCGAAGGCCGCGGAAAACGAGAAGACCACCAACCCTCCTCTGACGCATCTGAGAGCAGGTCGTCGCCCCGGCCGATCCACTTCCGACGGACGCAAGAGTAGGCCGATGTCCTCGCCGCTCCTCCGACGGAGACGAGAGCAGGACGGTGCCCCCGCCGCTCCTCCTCTGCTATCGCATGTAGGCCGCCAGTCCTCTTCCGTTGGACGCGGGTGCAGGCCGACGCCCCCGCCGCTCCTCCTCCAGTGGACGCGAGAGCAGACCGCCGCCCCACCACTCTTCCTCCAACGGATGCGAGAGCGGGCCGCCGCGCCGCCGCTCCTCTTCTGCTACCCCAGGTACCTCGCCGCTGAACAAACATCACGGCCCCCGCCCGCGGCTCCTCACCGTCTGCACCCATGAAGATGCCACTAATTAAGGTGGCTTAGCGCTCTGCGGGTCGATTGATTTGTAGGATTTGAGTTCATAGGATTTTAATGGTTTCTTAGCGCTCTATTTGGAGGTAATTTCTGTCAATTTCTGATTCAAATTCTTGTGGTTCTCCAATCTTGGGCAGCGTCACCAGAATAGGAGGAGCGCAGCGGAAGGAGCATCAGGCACATGCTTGCGGTGACCGCGAAGACCAGAAAAGAGATGGATGGGTTCTCGCCAAGTTCTGCGGCTCACAGTTTTCATCCAGCTCTCTACAATAACTAGAAGATGAGTTATGACAACTTTTTACATAAAAGGTTGGATCTTTGAGCAGTTTGTTGTTGGCTGTGCCTACTTACTAATTTGATTTGATAAGTCAACTGGGGAACAACCGATTGGGTGTGAATGAAGTTGTTAATATGATTTTATTTGTGTGTGCTAATGATAGATCTTGCATTTCTCTACTATATTTGTTTGAATGAGCTACTGCAGCGGATAAGGCCGACGTGCACCATTGTAAACTTTAGATGAAGCTTACAGCACGGCAAGGAATAACCTTGATTTATGCATGAGTATTGTACCTGTACTTGTAAGTGCATCTAGTGCCACCCCTAATTGGTTTTGGAGTATTGACGATAAACCTAGTTGAGGGACTAATGTGTTTGTGAGAATTGCAGGATAACACAGGTAGAAGTCCCTCATTGATTCGGTTTTCCTACCAGAGATGACCCCTAAAAATGTATGAAGACATTGAAGTCAAAGGTGGTATGTGAAGATATTCACATTGAAGACTATGACAAGAGAAGACATCGCATGAAGCCTATGAAGCTCGAAGACTCAGATCTTTCGTAGTTCTTTTTCTTCTTTATTGAGTCATAGGAACCACCATACTGTTAAATGGGGTCCAAGAGAACCAGTCAGAATGACTGAAGTGATGCTTAACCAAAACCTATGTCTTCGAGTGAAGACTATGAGAGCGAATCTTGTCCAGAGTGGGACAAGTCAGCTTTGCTTGTAGCCCAAGTAAAGTTGCCGTGTGTGTTTAAAATCTGACCGTTGGAACACGTGTCAGTTCCTTAGTGACCCAGGGTCATTTTGGACAAATCAGGTCGGGTTGCCTTGTGGGTATAAATAGCCCACCCCCTACAACCATAAACGGTTGGCTGCTCAGAGTTAGAGGGAGACTGGTTATGGGCGAGGTGACGATGGTAGATAAGAAGGCTGGCAACTTCAACAAAGTATATACGTGTTATTAATGTGTACCTCACAAGTACTCCTGGTAGCACCTGGGTATTGGATACCGGTTCAGTTGCTATTATTGGTGACTTGAAGCAAAAGCTACAGACTAGACGGAGACTGGTTATGGGCGAGGTGACGATGGGTGTTGGAAGTGTTTCCAAAGTTGATGAGATCACCATCGCACGCCCCATTTGCCTTCGGGATTAGCATTGAACCTAGATAAATGTTATCAGGTGTCTACGTTGAGTATGAATATGATTAGATCATGTTCATTGCAATACGGTCATTTATTTAAGTTAGAGAATAATGGTTATTCTGTTTACATGAATGATACCTTTCATGGTCATGCACCCTATGTGAATGGTTCATTGAATCTCGGTCATGGTAATACACATGTTCATGCCGGAGTTGATCATGGGATGATGTGTTACGGAACGAGTAAAGAGACTTGCCGGTAACGAGATTGAACAAGGTATCGGGATACCGACGATCGAATCTCGGGCAAGTACAATACCGCTGGACAAAGGGAATTGAATACGGGATTGATTAAGTCCTTGACATCGTGGTTCATCCGATGAGATCATCGTGGAACATGTGGGAGCCAACATGGGTATCCAGATCCCGCTGTTGGTTATTGACCGGAGAGTTGTCTCGGTCATGTCTGCATGGTTCCCAAACCCGTAGGGTCTACACACTTAAGGTTCGATGACGCTAGGGTTATAGGGAATAGATATACGTGGTTACCGATTGTTGTTCGGAGTCCCGGATGAGATCCCGGACATCACGAGGAGTTCCGGAATGGTCCGGAGGTAAAGATTTATATATGGGAAGTCCTGTTTTGGTCACCGGAAAAGTTTCGGGTGCTATCAGTAACGTATCGGGACCACCGGGAGGGTTCCGGGGGTCCACCAGGTGGGGCCACCTGCCCCAGAGGGCTGCGTGGGCCAAGTGTGAAGGGGGGCCAGCCCTAGGTGGGCTGGTGCGCCCCCCACCAGGGCCCAAGGCGAAGAGAGAAGGGAAAAAAGGGGAAACCCTAGGCTCAGATGGGCCTAAGGCCCACCTAGTGGTGCGCCCCCCTCTCTCCCCCCTTGGCCGCCCCCTAGATGGGATCTAGGGCTGGCCGCCACCCCTAGGGGTGGAAACCTAGGTGGGGGCGCAACCCCTCCTTTCCCCCTATATATAGTGGGGGTTTGGGGCTGCCATAGACACGAGAACATCTCCTTCTTGGCGCAGCCCTACCCCTCTCCCTCCTCGTCTCTTGCGGTGCTTGGCGAAGCCCTGATGGAGTACCACGCTCCTCCACCACCACCACGCCGTCGTGCTGCTGCTGGATGGAGTCTTCCCCAACCTCTCCTTCTCCCCTTGCTGGATCAAGGCATAGGAGACGTCACCGGGCTGTACGTGTGTTGAACACGGAGGTGCCGTCCGTTCGGTACTAGGATCATCGGTGATTTGAATCACGACGAGTACGACTCCATCAACCCCGTTCACTTGAACGCTTCCGCTTAGCGATCTACAAGGGTATGTAGATGCACTCTCCTCCCCCTCGTTGCTAGATTACTCCATAGATTGATCTTGGTGATGTGTAGAAAATTTTGAATTTCTGCTACGTTCCCCAACAGTGGCATCATGAGCTAGGTCTATGCGTAGTTTCTATGCACGAGTAGAACACAAAGCAGTTGTGGGCGTCGATTTTGTCAATTTACTTGCCGTTACTAATCTTATCTTGATTCGGCGGCATCGTGGGATGAAGCGGCCCGGACCGACCTTACACGTACTCTTACGTGAGAATGGTTCCACCAACTGACATGCACTAGTTGCATAAGGTGGCTAGCGGGTGTCTGTCTCTCCCACTTTAGTCGGATCAGATTCGATGAAAATGGTCCTTATGAAGGGTAAATAGAAATTGGCATATCACGTTGTGGTTTTCGCGTAGGTAAGAAACGTTCTTGCTAGAAACCTATAGTAGCCACGTAAAAACTTGCAACAACAATTAGAGGACGTCTAACTTGTTTTTGCAGCATATGCCTTGTGATGTGATATGGCCAAAAGGATGTGATGAATGATATATGTGATGTATGAGATTGATCATGTTCTTGTAATAGGAATCACGACTTGCATGTCGATGAGTATGACAACCGGCAGGAGCCATAGGGGTTGTCTTAATTTATTTATGACCTGCGTGTCAACTTAAACGTCATGTAATTACTTTACTTTATTGCTAAAGCGTTAGCCATAGTAGTAGAAGTAATAGATGACGAGACAACTTCAAGAAGACACGATGATGGAGATCATGATGATGGATATCATGGTGTCATGCCGGTGACAATGATGATCATGGAGCCCCGAAGATGGAGATCAAAAGGAGCAAAATGATATTGGCCATATCATGTCACTATTTGATTGCATGTGATGTTTATCATGTTTTACATCTTATTTTCTTAGAACGACGGTAGCTTAAATAAGATGATCCCTCACTAAAATTTCAAGAAAGGTGTTCCCCCTAACTATGCACCGTTGCGAAGATTCGTTGTTTCGAAGCACCACGTGATGATCGGGTGTGATAGATTCTAACGTTCGAATATAACGGGTGTAAGCCAGATTTACACAGCAGAAACACTTAGGTTGACTTGACGAGCCTAGCATGTACAGACATGGCCTCGGAACACAGAAGACCGAAAGGTCGAGCATGAGTCGTATAGGAGATACGATCAACATGAAGATGTTCACCGATGTTGACTAGTCCATCTCACGTGATGATCGGACACGGCCTAGTTGACTCGGATCATGTTTCACTTAGATGACTAGAGGGATGTCTATCTGAGTGGGAGTTCATTAGATGAACTCAATTATCATGAACATAGTCTAAATTGTCTTTGCAAATATGTTGTAGATAAATAGCTCACGTTGTAGCTCCCTGTTTCAATACGTTCCTAGAAAAAGATTAAGTTGAAAGATATTGTAAGCAATGATGCGGACTGGGTCCGTAGTCCGAGGAGTGTCCTCACTGCTACACAGAAGGCTGCCGTCTTTGATGCACCGCTCGATGTGCAAACCCCTACAACGTCGTGTGTGGATGTTGTGAACACCTGACAGACACATCCTGATAACTACTTGATAGTTTAGTGCACCATACTTTACGGCTTAGAATCGGGATTCCAATGACGTTTTGAACGTCATAGAACATATGAGATGTTCCAAGAGCTGAAATTGGGATTTCAGGCTCATGCCCGTGTTGAGAGGTGTGAGACCTCTGACAAGTTGTTTTGCCAACAAGATGGAGGAGAATAGCTCAGCTAGTGAGCATGTGCTCAGAATGTCTGGGTGCTACAATCACTTAAATCAAGTGGGAGTTAAACTTCCAGATAAGATAGTGATTGATAGAGTTCTCTAGACACTATCACTAAGCTACTAGATCTTTGTGATAAACTATGACATGCAAGGGATGGAGTTGATCCCGGAGCTGTTCGCGGTGCTTAAGACCGCAAAAGGTAGAAATCAAGCAGGAGCATCAAGTGTTGATGGTTTAACAAGACCACTGGTTTCAAGAAGGGCAAGGGCTAGAAGGGAAACTTCATATGGATGGAAAACTAGTTGCCGCCCAAGTGAAGGAACCCGAGGTTGAACCCAAACCCGAGACTAAGTGCTTCTATTGTAAGGGGAACGGTCACTGGTAGCGGAATTACCCCAAATGCATGGTAGATAAGAAGGCTGGCAACTTCAACAAAGTATATACGTGTTATTAATGTGTACCTCACTAGTACTCCTGGTAGCACCTGGGTATTGGATACCGGTTCAGTTGCTATTATTGGTGACTTGAAGCAAAAGCTACGTACTAGACGGAGACTGGTTATGGGCGAGGTGACGATGGGTGTTGGAAGTGTTTCCAAAGTTGATGAGATCACCATCGCACACTCCATTTGCCTTCGGGATTAGCATTGAACCTAGATAAATGTTATCAGGTGTCTACGTTGAGCATGAATATGATTAGATCATGTTCATTGCAATACGGTCATTCATTTAAGTTAGAGAATAATGGTTATTCTGTTTACATGAATGATACCTTTCATGGTCATGCACCCTATGTGAATGGTTCATTGAATCTCGGTCGTGGTAATACACATGTTCACGCCGGAGTTGATCATGGGATGATGTGTTACGGAACGAGTAAAGAGACTTGCTGGTAACGAGATTGAACAAGGTATCGGGATACCGACGATCGAATCTCGGGCAAGTACAATACTGCTGGACAAAGGGAATTGAATACGAGATTGATTAAGTCCTTGACATCGTGGTTCATCCGATGAGATCATCGTGGAACATGTGGGAGCCAACATGGGTATCCAGATCCCGCTGTTGGTTATTGACCGGAGAGTTGTCTCGGTCATGTCTGCATGGTTCCCGAACCCGTAGGGTCTACACACTTAAGGTTCGATGACGCTAGGGTTATAGGGAATAGATATACGTGGTTACCGAATGTTGTTGGAGTCCCGGATGAGATCCCGGACATCACGAGGAGTTCCGGAATGGTCCGGAGGTAAAGATTTATATATGGGAAGTCCTGTTTTGGTCACCGGAAAAATTTCGGGTGCTATCGGTAACGTATCGGGACCACCAGGAGGGTTCCGGGGGTCCACCAGGTGGGGCCACCTGCCCCAGAGGGCTGCGTGGGCCAAGTGTGAAGGGGGGCCAGCCCCAGGTGGGCTGGTGCGCCCCCACCAGGGCCCAAGGCGAAGAGAGAAGGGGAAAAAGGGGAAACCCTAGGCTCAGATGGGCCTAAGGCCCACCTAGTGGTGCGCCCCCCTCTCTCCCCCCTTGGCCGCCCCCTAGATGGGATCTAGGGCTGGCCTCCACCCCTAGGGGTGGAAACCTAGATGGGGGCGCAGCCCCTCCTTTTCCCCTATATATAGTGGGGGTTTTGGGCTGCCATAGACACGAGAACATCTCCTTCTTGGCGCAGCCCTACCCCTCTCCCTCCTCGTCTCTTGCGGTGCTTGGCAAAGCCCTGCTGGAGTACCACGCTCCTCCACCACCACCACGCCGTCGTGCTGCTGCTGGATGGAGTCTTCCCCAACCTCTCCTTCTCCCCTTGCTGGATCAAGGCGTAGGAGACGTCATCGGGTTGTACGTGTGTTGAACACGGAGGTGTCGTCCGTTCGGTACTAGGATCATCGATAATTTGGATCACGACGAGTACGACTCCATCAACCCCGTTCACTTGAACGCTTCCGCTTAGCGATCTACAAGGGTATGTAGATGCACTCTCCTCCCCCTCGTTGCTAGATTACTCCATAGATTGATCTTGGTGATGCGTAGAAAATTTTGAATTTCTGCTACGTTCCCCAACACTTAGCTCAAGGAGAATACGGTGAGGACTGGGTGTCGTGAGCTGCGTGTTCAGGACTGGGTGTCCGGGACTGTGTGTCCTCAGGTTAAATACCTAGCCGCCCTAACCAGACGTACAGTTGTCACAGCAACTGGAACTGGTCCAACAAATCATTGTCTTCAACGAGTCACTGGTTTCATCCTTCCCTTCCCTTTACTTACTGTTGGTCCTTGTGAAGTCGTTGTATGATTGCATTATCCTTTGTCTTCACTGAGTGACTGCTTGATCTGATTGGCTTCATAGTATCTTCCTACCTGATCCTTACTACCTAGCTACTATTAGTCATTGTGCTTTTACTTCATTGAATACTTGACTATGGCTTGCCTAGTGTAGTCTACCTTCCGCTGCATGGTAATAGGTTTATTTCTATCGTTTGTGTTCGAAACTTCCACGTTTTGAAGACTTTCATAAAAATCGCCTATTCACCCCCCCTCTAGTCGATATAACACACTTTCAGTACTATTTCATGTTGTGTTCCTGGAGTACCAACATTTGAGAATGATAAGCATTATGCATCAGATTTTTCTCTACATGACAATTGGTATGGTAGTTGCTTGACTAAATGATTTAAAGGCGTAAATTGATTCGAGAACATGTCATGTGTTCTAATTTCTGAATCATATAGTTCAATATTTTGAAGCTGGACTAGATTGCTCTTTGAGTTTGCCACTTACTGCACCTGCACATGTACATGCTAAATTTGTAGCATGTTACCTTACAATAAAATGAATCAGATAAAAAGAAGTGGATGTAACAAAATTAATTTAGGTAACATGTTACCTCTCTTTCGATGTTATTGGCGATTCCAATTGGATTGAATGTTCAGAGTTTCTTTGCAGCCTGTGTGATGTACAACACTTACAATATTAGTAAAGAAGAATAAATTTAATCGGAGATGCTTCTATTTATTATCTAATGATGTAATCATGTAACTTGTATGCTTTCTCTTGTCAACAAGCAAGGTACTTCTTCCAGCAACTACTTTTGGAGGTCTGCTACTGCCATTTCATGGTACGCTTTGCTTTTGAAAATTATCAAAGGAAACTGATGCAAAAAAAATTGCCCATGAACTGAAGCTAGAAATGCAGGAAATCTGTCACCGCCATCTTAACATGATGAGAGTCCAACATCCCAGTAAAAAAATTTATCTTTGGTTACTCAAAGGTGCTAAAACTTATGTCATGTATCATGGATTGCTTGAATTGATCTTTCCGTTTTATGCTCTTCAGTTCATATACCATATTCGGCTATCTATCTCTTGCTTTCCATACACTTCTTTAGCAGAACATCATCATATATTTTGCTCCTTAAAGAGACAACTTTGAATGGAAAATGAGTGAAGACATTGACTATTATCACAGCCAATAGCTTTATTTGTTGTGCCCTTCCAAACTGGAATACCCTTAATGCTAATAATTTATTAATTTTATTTAGATGACACCTCAACCCGTAAGTCATGTTTCCTGCAGTGTATTTTTTACACTTCCTTAAAATTAATCATATAGGTCTAGAATAGTTGCTTCTTTAAATTAAAGTAGTCTGCTTATGAGCGATATAAAACTATCCAGTTCTCTGGCCATGAATAATGTGGGGAATTTCAAATTATTTGATGGAAAATTCTAAACACTTGAAAAGTAAAATAGGGTTTTTTTGAAACGGAAGATTCTCTTGCATGCATTTTCTAAGTTGTCATACTCTGCCTTCACTTCCACAATAACACTGCTCATAGATGTACTATGCCTTGACATGCACAATAGCATTGCCTTGATGTACTATTTGGAAGGAATATGTAAAATTATATTTGCTCTGAGAATCATTTTAATTGTCTTCCTAACATAAATATATTAGTGGCAGGGTATGCCTCACTCCAGGAACAATGTACCATTGCGGCCGCTTCTAATTGAATTTTATATTTAATCATTTTTCCTTAAAGCGCATTGAACACCCATGTATCTTTCTTGAACTGATCGGTTCCTGGACTTCGGCAAATACATTTCTGATCTGGTAGTTTGGCTGTTGTTCTTTGGTTATTTACATATTGTTACATGTATATATACCAGTTGTAAAGTGCTGGCCTGTGTGGTCATGCCTGGATCAATATTGTTAGCATCCAACTATGGTGTGGCTCTACATGCCAAGGGTGGTGCGTGGTTGGACAGGGTATAGGTTGTCGCCAGTGACGAAAGGATGAAGGAGAGCGTAAAGGAATTGGTGCTTGTTGTCGTGGTGATGGCGCATCACTGATGTGGTTGAGTACAGTTTGTAGGCAGTTAAGAGGAGAAAATAGAAGAGTTGGGTGCAGCTGAATCCGAACATGTATTACTGGAGTTACCTCCACATTGCCTGGAGCCTAAACTAGAGGACATATTCATTCGTTATTTTCTTGATTTTGTGACTCTTCCACAAGTTTTATAGATTATCTTTTTATGGTACATGTTTTCCCTTTTTTGTCCTTTAACACAAGTTGCATTGCATTGTGAAATGGGTGTACCTATTATTATTATTTATGTGATCAGTGGAATTTTCAAAATACTATGTATATGATCTAAACAATGGATGGAAATCAATTTTAGTTGACACGATATTCGAAGTTATGGCTAAATTGTACAACATTCAATATAGTTTATAAATTTGTGTGACCGTTATCATTTATATTAGTCAAGACGTGCGTTGCACGTGCATGCTTACTAGTAGTTAGAAGGAGATGTTAGAGTGGTTATGGGTATCCCCATCCAGCAGGCTAGTGATAGTCATTTTTTCTATTTGGTTGAGGAATGATGTTAGCTCATCTTTTGTTTGGTTTGAAGGATGAATCATAATTGGGATAGCCATGTTTCCATACTTTTTCTTAAAATACTTTCTTTCTCATCTTATCGCTCTCATCAACAGGGGCATACACAACTCCTGGATCCAAGCAGCTCGCCCACGCACAACACACACAACATGTACACCACGTCATAGGATGTCCGTGTACACCGTATATATACGGTACAACATCGGCCGGCCGTATACACCGTATACAGGCAGTACAACATCGAACGCCCGTGTACACAGAGTATAGCCGCCAACGTACAGCCGTACAACATCGGTCGTCGTCCGCGTACACAGAGTATAGCAACGGCCGTACATACGCCATAGGCTGCCCATGCACATAGCTCACTCACATCTCACGTACACGGACGCACGCATGCACGCGCAGCTCACTCACAACACATACACGGAAGCTCATGCACTGCTTTTGGGAGATCAGCGTCTCAGCGAGGGAAAAAGTACTGTTCGCGCGCGGGTGGATGTGCATGTCCGCGACATTTTCGCGTGCGAGCGGAGCCGGATTTTAGAGGTATATTCTCAGCATATGGCTATCCTTATCCTATCTCATCCTAGTCTATCCATAAACCAAACGACTGCTATTCAATAAAAAATTGCTATCCTTATTCCGTAGATGGCTATCCCGTGAACCCCGTGAACCAAACACACCCTGAGATAGCGTCATCGTCACCTTCTTCCCCGGGTTTTTCCTCCCCACGCCTCCCATCACTTTGGTTTTTTTAATCTCAAGACCGCACCCAACGTAAATAGCAGATATTCACTTCGGTGCACAGCTCATCTACAACAACAACAAAAAATCTGCAACTAGTCCGTGCCAAATTTTAGCTTGTTCGGATACTAGAGGAGCTCATAAAAAAGACAAAATCAATCAACAATAAATTTATTTACTTACTGCCTCAAAAAATTCCCTTTTTGCTGTGAGTTATTGAGATGTTCAAACTCCACGACATTTTGCACAGACTTCACGCACACAAGCATCTAGTGTCATAAAAAGGATTAATTTTCTTTTCTATTATTTTAATGAATTTATTGTTCACCTCAAGTGCAAATGCACCGAGAGCCCAAACGCCGCATCCTGTAAATAGAGCAACTTGAGAAACAATGCATTAACTCAATCGAACAAAATAAAATAAATTGTTACCAAAATCTCAACATAATCAGAACTTTGTAAATGGGCAAGGATTATGTCGATGATTGCATGGGTGAAGAAGGATTTAGTCAAAGTTTATGGTGCTTAGCTTTTATGAAAAACAATGTGGGCCCTATATTGTTGTAGGGAGACCAAACAATATGGCTACATTTTTGCATTAATTTCTGAATAAAAACACTATGGCGCGTGCGGAGTAAAAAACAACTGAGGTAACTTTTTGTGTAAATTTCTGAATGGAAATAATATATATGTCGTACGCAAGATAGAAAAACCATTACTGGAATGTTCATCGTTGGTTCGTCTGATTGAATTGTCATGATAAATTAAATTCTATGAAGTTCTAAAATATAGCAATCTATAGTGGAAGTTGTTTAGTTGTAGCATAGCAAAATGCACACCTTCACTCCATTTTTATGTGTAACTATAACATAGGAATAGGAAAAAAATCTATAAGGCTAAACACAAGTAAAATTTAAGTGTATAGCTTAGAAATGGAAAGTAATCTACAAAGTTAAACTCAATTAGAATTTCAGGGCGTCATTTATTAAAAAATTAGTAAGATATTTGAAGGATTTGGATTCTTATAAAATTTTCTTTCGTCACTTGATTCATAATTCTTATGATTGGAATCCTTAGGATTTATTTAAACTTAATTTTGAAGGAAAATTTTCTATCCATTCAAACATCTTGGGACGATTCCTTTGTTTGTCATGTGCTATCAAACACTCTTATTATCAGAATTCTTGTATTTTTTTTTCACTCTATAGAATTCGGGATGATACACTTTAATCATGTATATTTCATATTCCAGCATTTTGAGCATCCTGCAAATTAAAGTCGCCCTTACTTTGAAATTACATGCAGATCATAGAATAATTCATATGGTTGTAGTGATGTTTCTCCTCAAAGCGGTGCTTTATGCTACCTGGTAATAAAAATACAACAACAATAAAAGTTCTTCTTGTTCCCGAGTCTTTCCAATTGTCGGATTTAAGATAGCTAGCCGGGCTTGCCGACTGATTTATTTTTGACTCTTTGTTGAGAAACTCTATACAAGTTGACGGTTAATTATATTTTCTCAACTCAATACGGTGAATCTGGACGTGCTACCAGCTACATGGCTTCTTTGGATCGGCCATAACCGCTATCTCGATGGTAGCTTTCTCTAAACTATTTTTACTTTTAAATTTTATTGGTCTTGTATCCATTTATTTTTATTTCATTTTTCATATTTATTTTTTCCTTTATTTGTTGATTTTCGTTATTACTTTATCCTTTTCTGTTTTATTTTAAACATTTTACTAGTTTCTTATTTTCTATTTATTTATTTATTTATAGTATTTATGTTTCATTTTTCATTAAGGTCATTGCAAGAACAACTTTTTGACATAGATGGCAATGTTCTAAAATAATGAATATTTAATTTTCAAATAGATTAATTTTATACATATGTGAATAAATACTTGGATATTACTATTAAAATTTATTTTACCTATTACATTTTTTGTGATTCTACGGAAAAGAGAAGTAGAAACAATTTATAATTGTATGATCAAAATAGAAACAATTTTTCCTTGACCTGTGAAAGTGATTTTAATATGATTTTGGATAACATTTAAATTTCTAAAAGATAGGAACATTTTTAAATGAACAAGCATATATGATGTCATATTGGTTTGGCTCATACATCCTCTCCTATCGCTGGCTACGAGCAGAATAGAAGAGCTCAAGTTGGAGACAAAGAAAAAATATGATTCCCCTTGCACTCTGAGAGTCAAGAGGATAATTAAATTCTAGCCATCAATCGGTCAAAGGGAAATTTATTTATATAAACATGGTAAGTATAACAAGAGTAACATAAAACAGTGTAGCAGATTTAATATCCACACCTTCAAAATATAGATATTTTCCTATGCACTATGTATGGTTGATTCAGTGCATAGGATACACCACATACGTACATTTGTTTTCAAAAACATCATTATGTTTTTTTGCATTACCTGATATATATGTTTCTACAAAAGATATACTTACTTGGGAATTTTTATCACGAAAATCCTCAAACCTAAAAACAATATCCTGAAGGTATGCATTTGATAATATGTTTGTGTTAAAAACTGTAGAACTCCTGTTTTTACAAATACCATGAGTAATTAATGGTTAATTCATATTACGCCAAATAGTAAGTATATATATTCTCTTACAAAAGTGATAAATAAATATATTTTGTTAAAATACTCAATATACTTACATACATAAAAACACTAATAGTATATGATAAGCTGTGCATGCATCCTAGAAAAGGCAATATTTTCCAACTAAAAAAAGAACATTTCTATATGAAATTTGAAAATAATTAATAAACAATAATTAGCATGTGTCAAGTCTCACCAAATCAACTAATTACATGCATGTTTCATTTGTAACGAAAGAAAAAAAAATAGGAATAATATTTACCAAATGGTATTATTAATAGTTTTTATATTTACTTCGGTGCTTTCATGATGCTATAATTTACTACCTTATATTACTGTTGACCCGCATTATCACTGTCCTACTATTACCACTTTCGCTGCTACCACTACTATTATTCAGAAACAGTACTTCCAATTCCGTGTGAATATCACAGGTAACAGAACGATTCCTGCAAAATGCTCTTCATTGAGAGGGGGGGAGGAGGAGTCAGTTCCTTCTCACCCAAGAACTTTGCTACTAGCATGCGTGTCGACAAGTAGCATCTTTAGCTAGACGCGATGGAGAACATATTCGTAGTTCGACATATGCGTGCAGACGCGACGAGACAACGACTACATAGGAGCAACGTGTACGTTGCACCGGAAACCCCTCTTTTTGCATTTTTTTTCTTTCTAATAACTGTTCATGCATGCCACCTCACGAGTCACGACAGTGGTCGTCACCAGCAAGATCAGGATAGAAAGAAGAAGAAAAGAACAGGAACATTCAACAACACCTGAGATTGAACATTTACATGACAACACATATGGAAGCAATAATCATCATACGATAAGTCCACCAGTTTAATTACTTGCATGACCTAGTTAAACAGACAGAATCGACCGCAACATACATCATGATATATTATTTCAATTCCGGCCGTAAGATAAGAACAACGACACTAGCAGCAGAGTCATCTCGTGCTCACCTGATCACCGGTCCCCGTGATTTCGACCCCGCGCCGCCACGGCTAGCACCGCGATTGAGCTGGTCGTTGGAGGCGGCAGTAGGGGCGTCGTCGTCTCCAGCCCGACGGGTGGTAAACAGCCGTGCCGGACCTTGCCTCGTCCAGTCCTCCACCAGCCGCGGATCTGCCGGTGGCTCATGCCCATGGCGAGGAGCACCGGCAGGAGCGTACCTTGGTGCAGGATGCGCCGGCCCGTTATCCATTCTCCAGTCTCTCGCATTTGCTTGCGCCGCCTGGGGCGCTCCGTTCTTGGTCTCGTCTCCCTGGTAAGACGATTCATAGGCTGGTTGTTTCCAGGGGTATGCAGAGTATGCTGCTGGATGGTCTTGCTCTGAAAATGCATGAGGATGCTGCGGCGACGGCGGGGATCGTTGGTGCCGCGGGGACGGCCCGTGATCATCGCGGCCGCCGCAGAGGAACGGGAGACACATCGATCGCCGAGGTAGGTCGTAGCTAGGCACTATCTACCTAGTGGTGATTGGGTTAAGCCTACGGGCTGGGAAGTGTGTGCTTAGAGCAAGCGAAATGATAGGCGAGACAAGAGAATGGCTTATGCAGGCTGAGATCGTACGACTTAAGCTAAAGAGAACCTGGGATGGGACCAACGTATGAAGCAGCAGAAAGATGCCGGGCTGGGCACCAATTATGGGGAATCTATGCCCTCCGTGCTTGACAAAACAGCTCCCGTCCTATCCTATCAAGTAAATTTCAGGCGCCTCACTGTGGGACTCCGGGCAAGAGAGAGACCTGAGTGTTGACTCCGAGTCTCCGATGCTTGTTTTTTTTGGTTGATGCAATTGGTTGGTGCGACCTGGTGTGCATGCAGTTTGTCAACTTCGTTCTTTTGCTCGCCAGCTATTGTGCGTTACCATGATTGTTAAGGGCAAGGTTAACGAACGAGAGTGGATTTTCTACTCTCCCATGTACTACACATGGGTGAACCAAAACAAAAAACAAAAAAACAACATCAAATGTGATCAAAAAAATTAAAATTTTGCGACATCAAACATGATAAAATGTTTTAGATTCTTGCAAAATTTCATCCACAAATAACATTCGAGGAGCTATCATCCAAAAAAACAAACCTATGTACGCAAAAAGTGCACAAAACATCGACCAATGTTTTTTGTGTTAATTTGATAGAATCAATGGCACTCGTGGATGAAGTTGTTCGGAGAAACCCAGTTGGAAGGTGATCCAGATTATGCCAAAACATGTTTTGCAATACATGATATATTGCTTTATGTGTGTTCTGTAACACGTCATTATATTTTTTTTGAGGGAACTACGGCGGGCAAGGCCGGCCTGGACTCTTTATTAATTTTGGGGTTTTACAGAGAGAATGTACAAAGAAGGAGTGGGGGAGAGGGAGGGAAAATACAAAAGTAACTCTATGCTACATCTAGCCGGGACAACAGGATCCCCCAGTCGAGCAAAGTTTGCTTTCGAGTAGCTTTAACACACCTGCTGGACCAGAGAAAAATGTCTTGGGCAGCACGTCGCAGGACAAAACCTGCGGACTCATCTTCGTTTCTGAAGACTTTAGCGTTTCGTCTTTTCCATAAGCTCCAGAGGAGAGCCATAATAACTGTGTTGTGAACCTTGCAGCCAGGTTGAGGCCCCGGTAAATCTTCTATGGAGGCGCACACGGCAGGGTTGATATTAAGAGAGTCGACCATCCACCAGACCTCGGAGGCAGCAGAACAGTGGAGAAGCATGTGGGCTGTCGATTCTATGGTAGGACAGAAAGGGCATAGGTCGGAATCTGTCAAGTTCCGTCGGAATCGACGCTCATTGGTGAACAATCTCCCACGGTGCGCAAGCCAGATAAACAACCTGCAACGGTTAGTCGCATAGTTCTTCCCCCAGATAAAATCTGCGAACAGATCCTCCGGTCTAGAAGAGAAAGCAGATTCATAAGCATAAGCAACAGACAGGGGCTTGTCATTGATCCTACATACTCTTTCATCCGGTGTGTGCGGCATTAGGATAACAGGGGCTAGCAGGTCACGCATGGATTGAAGTTCGCAAGAAGCAGCGTTGGACAAGCGCAGCTGAAGCGAGAGACGTAGGTCCGCAGCAGAGAGCACAAACGCAACAGAGACATTAGGAATGGTGGTGTGAGAGAAGAGGCACAAAAAGCGGACATCGAGGGTGACCGGGCCGATCCATAGGTCAAGCCAGAAAGCGGTAGAGATGCCGTTACCAAGTCTGACGTGGGTGATCGACCGAAAGAAGGAGAGGCCGAAAGTTAGGTCTTTCCAGACGTTGGTGTGCATTCTAGAGCAGTCCCCGATATAGTGGCCGCCCTCCCAACCGTAGGAGTTGGCAAGCCAAGATTCCCAAGAGCCATTGCCGGGGGAGTGAATTTTGTTAAGGGGTTTGAGGAGAAGGCAAATGTTGTGAGTACGTAGGCAGCGGAAGCCTAGTCCTCCCTCGGCCAGAGGAGCGCAGACATCAGACCAAGCTACCTTGCATTGCCCTCCATTGACATGATCGTCCCCGGCCCAGAAGAAAGCGCGACACCTCTTATCTATCTCTAGGATGGTACCCATATGGAGGAGCATAGCACTCATAGCGTATGTGGGGAGAGCCCGGATAACATATTTAACCAAGACCGCCCGGCCTGCCGCGGACAGAAGGTGGCCACGCCAGCCTGCGAGCCGCTTGTCGACCTTAGCGATGAGAGGCTGAAAGTCCAATAGGCGAAGTTTGTGGGTGGACAGGGGAAGGCCGAGATACTTTTGGGGGAAGGAGGCCACCAGGCAACCCAACATGTTGGCCATACGGGCGGCAACGTGGGGATCGACATGGATCGGGGCGAATGTGCTTTTACCATAGTTGATTTGGAGCCCAGTGGCTAGAGAGAAGTCATGAAGTACAGACTTAAGGTTTGCAAGGTGGTTCTCGTCGGCCTTGAGGATAATTAGGGTATCGTCAACATACTGCAGAACGGGACAAGGGGAGTTGGGGATGATGGGATGTTGTAAGAGTCCGCGGGACGCGACATCGAGAATCATGCGTTGTAGGACGTCGGCGAGGATTATGAAGAGGTAGGGGGATAAAGTCACCCTGCCGTTACTGTTGCTTGAGGCGCGTTACTGGGATGCTGTAATACGTCATTATATGTTGCTTGAGGCACGTTACTGTGAGTTCTTCCCCTCATGAGTTTATGCTAACGCCTATGAATTATCTAGCAAAGATTTGGCTCGGATTTCGGCTATGACTACGTTACCGTTTGTAGTGGCAACACTATGGCGAATATTATTCTGCTTTCTTTAAAAGGTGCGTGTAAGTGTAAGTAAATAATATTGATTGATGCGCTTAAAAAACAATCCTTGGTCCATAGTATTCAACATAAGCCACAACGAAAAATGTTAGTTTTTCTTAATAAATACTCTAATTTTTTGGCAACAAACATGTTCAATGTTCTACATACATGTAAAATTTTGTAGAGAAAAACATTCCTAATGCTCTAAAGCATGTTGGAGCGCTGATTTTTTTCTTTTTTGCCTGGATCTCCACGAATGTGATTTAATCACAACAATTTGCACACAGGAACACAACTAACCATTGTTTGCCGATTCTGTTTTTTTAAGTACTATTCATAGAGGATCGTTTGAGCTCCGGATTAGAAGAGCATTTTCAGCGCATCTACAGCCGGACACCTCAAACCCGCCTCATACGCTCGGACGAGCAACCCGGTCACCGTCCGGACACGTTTTTTGACCCAGACGGCCCCCTCAAACGGTCCTCGAACGCCCGGGCTGACCGGCACCCCTCATATCCAGCACAAATATGGGGCGGATATAGGGGGCGCCCAGCAGGCCCACCACGTCGGACCCGGCCGATGCTGGCCTACCTGATCCCACATAAATTCTTCCCAATCCGCTTGCCAGACCAAACCCTGGCCACTTCACTCCCCTCCCCTCCGCCACCCAATCTCGTCTCCGACTCCTTCCGGTCGTCTCTGGCATGGTGGGCAGCGGATCCGAGTCCTTCACCTTCAGATCCGCCGACCCCGAGCTCATCCCACATGCCCCCGAGGAGGAGATGGTCGTCCAGCTTTGCTACATGTTGAGCATGTATTGGTTTTCCCTTGAAGAGGAAAGGGTGATGCAGCAAAGTAGCGTAAGTATTTCCCTCAGTTTTTGAGAAACAAGGTATCAATCCAGTAGGAGACAACGCACAAGTCACCTAGTACCTACACAAACAATCAACAACCTTACAACCAACGTAATAAAGGGGTTGCCGATCCCTTCACGGTCACTCGTAAAAGTGAGATCTAATAAAGATAGTAAGTAAATATTTTTGGTATTTTTGTTGTATAGATTGGAAAATAAAGATTGCAAAATAGTAAATGAGATGCGATGAAAATAAAAGAGATGCAATATAATGAGAAAGAGACCCGGGGGCCATAAGTTTTACTAGTGGCTTCTCTCAAGATAGCATGTATTACGGTGGATGAACAAATTATTGCCGAACAATTGATAGAAAAGCGCATAGTTATGAAGATATCTAAGGCAATGATCATGAATATATGCATCACGTCCGTGTCAAGTAGACCAAAATGATTCAACATCTACTACTATTACTCCACACATCGAGCTATACAGCATGCATCTAGAGTATTAAGTTCATAAGAACAGAGTAACGCATTAAGCAAGATGACATGATGTAGAGGGATAAACTCAAGCAATATGATATAAACCCCATATTTTTATCCTCGATGGCAACAATACAATATGTGCCTTGCTGCCCCTACAGTCACTGGGAAAGGACACCGCAAGATTGAACCAAAAGCTAAGCACTTCTCCCATTGCAAGAAAGATCAATCTAGTAGGCCAAACTAAACCGATAATTCGAAGAGACTTGCAAAGATATCAAATCATGCATATAAGAATTCAGAGAAGAACCAAATAATATTTCATAGATAATCTTGTTCATAACTCCATAATTCATCGGATCTCGGTGAACACACCGCAAAAGAGTATTACATCGAATATATCTCCAAGAACATCGAGGAGAACTTTGTATTGAGAATAAAAAGAGATAAAAGAAGCCATCTAGCTAATAACTATGGACCTGAAGATCTGTGGTAAACTACTCACGCTTCATCGGAGAGGCAATGGTGTTGATGTAGAAGCCCTCCGTGATCGATTCCCCCACCGGCAGATCGCCGGAAAAGGCCCCAAGATGGGATCTCACGGGTACAGAAGGTTGCGGTGGTGGAGAAGTGGTTTCGTGGCTCCCCCTGATATTTCTAGGGTATAAGAGTATATATAGGCGAAATAAGTACATCGGTGGAGCTACGAGGGGCCCACGAGGGTGGGCGGTGTGCCTACCCCCTGGGTGCGCCCTCCTGCCTCGTGGCCACCTCGTGGCCTCCTCATGGCGTTCCAAACTTCGACTCCAAGTCTTCTGGATTTCTTTCGGTCCAAGAAAGATCATCGCGAAGGTTTCATTCCGTTTGGACTCTGTTTAATATTCCTTTTCCGCGAAACTCTAAAATAGGCAAAAAAACAGAAATTGGCATTGGGTCTCCGGTTAATAGGTTAGTCCCAAAAATAATATAAAAGAGTGTATTAAAGCCCATTAAACATCCAAAATAGATAATATAATAGCATGGAACAATAAAAAATTATAGATACATTGGAGACGTATCAGGCTTGCGCTCCACCGTGCCCGGGAGGAGGCCCGCACTTAGCTGCGCTTGGACTCCATTCGTCAGGAATCCATTGCGTCCATCCAAATGGTGCATGGATCCGACGCTAGGCCAACTGTAGCTACCTCGCCGGAGGCCATGCGGTTCGTCTGGCGTCCGAACACACTGGGGGACGTGCAGCCCCTTCATTGGCGTCCCTTCATCCGATAGTAAGAGTTGCTGGTGCTCTTCCATTTGGCCACTGTTTGTTCGTCCTTGACTCAGCCATGCCCCCTTTGTCGTCCTCGTCTCCGATGCCGGTAAGCAACACTGCATGTCCCCTATGTTAGGTGCGTTGTTAGGCCGTTAGAAAAGGTGTAGGATCGATTTACCCATTGCTCAATGCACCCTCGATGTGGACTAGGTTATGGACGCACGGATGCGGCTGGTACTTCAGGCCGGAGCACTGATAGATGTGATTCAGGCATGGGTCATGTTCATGCACAAGATAGTTGTTCGTCATGCTGAGAGACCTGTAATCAAATATGCTCCAATGCTTATGCGGGAGCAGGAGAGGATCCCCAATCTGAACTACATATACAACTGCAAGGACACAGAGGCTCTGTGGATGCTTAGAATGAAAAGAGCACTATTCACCAGACTTGTTCAGACCTTCAGGACCAGTGAGCTGCTAGAAAGATAGCATCCACACTAGTGTGGATGCGCAAGTGGCCATGTTTCTTCATATTGTTGGCCATAACCAGAGGTTCAAGGTTATCCACAACACATTCTGGAGGTCAATGGAGACCATCTCAAGGTACTTCAGCAAGTGTTGTATGATGTTGGGGAGCTCATAGGAGAGATTATCAAGTCACTGATAACGCACAAGTATAGGGGATCACAACAGTTTTCGAGGGTAGAGTATTCAATCCAAATTTATAGATTCGACACAAGGGGGGCCAAAGAATATTTGAAGGTATTAGCAACTGAGTTGTCAATTCAACCACACCCGGAGATTAATTATCTGCAGCAACGTGATCATTAGCAAAGTAATATGATAGTATTGATAGTAGTGATAGTAGCAATGGTAACGGTAACAGTGATATCAGTATTTTTGTAGCAAGTGCAGCAATATCGTTAGCAGTAGTAACTTAGCAAGAACAATATAAGATAAATTCATAGGCATTGGATCGGTGATTTGTTGGATGATATTCATCACATGACTGAAGGAAATATGCCCTAGAGGCAATAATAAAGTTGTTATTTATATTTCCTTATATCATGATAAATGTTTATTATTCATGCTAGAATTGTATTAACCGGGAACTTAGTACATGTGGTGAATACATAGACAAACAAAGTGTCCCTAGTATGCCTCTACTTGAATAGCTCGTTAATCAAAGATGGTTAAGTTTCCTAGCCATAGACTTGTGTTGTGATTTGATGAACAGGATCACATCATTAGAGAATGATGTGATGGACAGGACCCATCCGTTATCTTAGCACTACGATAGTTTAGTTTATTGCCATTGCTTTATTCATGACTTATACATGTTCCTATGACTATGAGATTATGCAACTCCCGAATACGGGAGGAACACCTTGTGTGCTATCAAACGTCACAACGTAACTGGGTGGTTATAAAGATGCTCTACAGGTGTCTCCGATGGTGTTTGTTGAGTTGGCATAGATCGAGATTAGGATTTGTCACTCCGATTGTCGGAGAGGTATCTCTGGGCCCTCTCGGTAATGCACATCACTATAAGCCTTGCAAGAAATGTGACTAATGAGTTAGTTGCAGGATGATGCATTATGGAACGAGTAAAGAGACTTGTCGGTAATGAGATTTAACTAGGTATGGTGATACCGACGATCGAAACTCGGGCAAGTAACATACCGATGACAAAGGGAACAACGTATGTTGTTATGCGGTTTGACCGATAAAGATCTTCGTAGAATATGTAGGAACCAATATGAGCATCCAGGTTCCGCTATTGGTTATTGACCGGAGATGAGTCTCCGTCATGTCTACATAGTCCTCGAACCCGTAGGGTCCGCACGCTTAATGCTCGATGATGATATGTATTGTGAGTTATGTGATTTGATGTACCGAAGGTTGTTCGGAGTCCCAGATGTGATCACGGACATGACGAGGAGTCTCGAAATGGTCGAGACATAAAGATTGATATATTGGAAGGTTATGTTTGGACTCCGGAAAGGTTTCGGATAGGTTCGGGCATTTTTCGGAATACCGAGGGGTTACCGGAACCCCCCGGGGGGTTAATGGGCCTTCATGGGCCCTAGTGGAAGAGAGGAGGAGGCGGCCAAGTGGAGGAGCCCCCCCAAGCCCGATCCGAATTGGGGGGGGGATCCGCCCCCCTTTCCTTCTCTCCCTCTTCCTCTTTCCTTCCCCTCCTAGTTGGACTAGGAAAGGGGGGAACCTACTCCTACTAGGAGTAGGATCCCCCCCCTTGGGGTGCGCCCCTTGAGGCCGGCCAACCCCCTCCTCCCCTCCTTTATATACGGGGGAGGGGGCACCCCATAGACACACAAGTTGATTTCTTAGCCGTGTGCGGTGCCCCCCTCCACATATTTCCACCTCAGTCATATTATCGTAGTGCTTAGGCGAAGCCCTGCGTCGGTAACTTCATCATCACCATTACCACGCTGTTGTGCTGATGAAACTCTCCCTCGGCCTCAGCTGGATCTAGAGTTCGAGGGACGTCACCGAGCTGAATGTGTGCAGATCGCAGAGGTGCCGTGCATTCAGTACTTGATCGGTTGGATCGCGAAGACGTTCGACTACATCAACTGTGTTACTAAACGCTTCTGCTTTCGGTCTACGAGGGTACATGGACACACTCTCCCTGCTCGTTGCTATGCTTCTCCTAGATAGATCTTGCGTGATCGTAGGATTTTTTTTTTGAAATATTACGTTCCCCAACAGTGGCATCCGAGCCAGGTCTATGCATAGATGTTATATGCACGAGTAGAACACAAAGGAGTTGTGGGTGTGGGTATATACATATTGCTTGTCGTCACTAGTTGTTTCTTGATTCAGCGGTATTGTTGGATGAAGCGGCCCGGACCAACATTACATGAGACTGGTTCTACCGACGTGCTTTGCACACAGGTGGCTAGCGGGTGTTTGTTTCTCCAACTTTAGTTGAATCGTATTCAATGAATAGGGTTCTTTCTAAAGATCAAAAAGCAACCACTATACCACGTTGTGGTTTTTATGTCGTAGGTAAGAACGGTTCTTGCTAAGCCCGTAGCAGCCACGTAAAACTTGCAACAACAAAGTAGAGGACGCCTAACTTGTTTTTGAAGGGCATGTTGTGATGTTATATGGTCAAGACGTGATAATATATAACTTGTTGTATGAGATGATCATGTTTTGTAACAGTTATCGGCAACTGGCAGGAGCTATATGGTTGTCGCTTTATTGTATGAAATGCAATCACCATGTAATTGCTTTACTTTATCACTAAGCGGTAGCGATAGTCGTAGAAGCAATAATTGGTGAGACGACAACGATGCTTCGATGGTGATCAAGGTGTCAAGCCGGTGACGATGGTGATCATGACGGTGCTTTGGAGATGGAGATCAAAGGCACAAGATGATGATGGCCATATCATATCACTTATTTGATTGCATGTGATGTTTATCCATTATGCATCTTATTTTGCTTAGTACGACGGTAGCATTATAAGATGATCTCTCACTAAATTTCAAGGTACAAGTGTTCTCCCTGAGTATGCACCGTTGCTACATTTCGTCGTGCCGAGACAACACGTGATGATTGGGTGTGATAAGCTCTACGTTCACATACAACGGGTGCAAGCCAGTTTTGCACAAGTAGAAATACTTAGGTTAAACTTGACGAACCTAGCATATGCAGATATGGCCTCGGAACACTGAGACTGAAAGGTCGAGCATGAATCATATGGTAGATATGATCAACATAGTGATGTTCACCATTGAAAACTACTCCATCTCACGTGATGATCAGACATGGTTTAGTTGATATGGATCACGTGATCACTTAGATGATTAGAGGGATGTCTATCTAAGTGGGAGTTCTTAAGTAATATGATTAATTGAACTTTAATTTATCATGAACTTAGTACCTGATAGTATTTTGCATGTCTATGTTGTTGTAGATAAATGGCTCATGCTACTGTTCCTTTGAATTTTAATGCGTTCCTAGAGAAAGCTAAGTTGAAAGATGATGGTACGAAGCAACTACACGGCATGGGTCCGTAACTTGAGGATTACCCTCATTGCTGCATAGAAGAATTATGTCCTGGAAGCACCGCTAGGTTCCAAACCCGCTGCAGGAGCAACCCCAGATGTTATGAATGTCTGGCAGAGAAAAGCTGATGACTACTCAATAGTTCAGTGTGCCATGCTTTACGGCTTAGGACCAGGACTTCAACAACGTTTTGAACGTCATGGAGCACATGAGATGTTCCAAGAGTTGAAGTTAATATTTCAAGCAAATGCCCGAATTGAGAGATATGAAGTCTCCAATAAGTTCTACAACTGCAAAATGGAGGAGAATAGTTCTGTCAGTGAGCATATACTCAGAATGTCTGGGTACCATAATCACTTGACTCAGCTGGGAGTTAATCTTCCGGTTGATAGTGTCATTGACAGAGTTCTTCAATCACTGCCACCAAGCTACAAAAGCTTCGTGATGAACTATAATATGCAAGGGATGGATAAGACAATTCCCGAGCTCTTTGCAATGCTAAAGGCTGTGGAGGTAGAAATCAAGAAGGAGCATCAAGTGTTGATGGTCAATAAGACCACTAGTTCCAAGAAGAAGGGCAAAGGGAAGAAGGGGAACTTCAAGAAGAACGGCAAGCAAGTTGCTGCTCAAGTGAAGAAGCCCAAGTCTGGACCTAAGCCGAAGACTGAGTGCTTCTACTGCAAAGGGAATGGTCACTGGAAGCAGAACTGCCCCAAGTATTTGGCGGAAAAGAAGGATGGCAAAGTGAAAGGTATATTTGATATACATGTTATTGATGTGTACCTTACCAATGCTCGTAGTAGCGCCTGGGTATTCAATACTGGTTCTGTTGCTAATATTTGCAAGTCGAAACAGGGGCTACGGATTAAGCAAAGATTGTCTAAGGACGAGGTGACGATGCGCATGAGAAATGGTCCCAAAGTCGATGTGATCGCCGTCGGCACGCTACCTCTACATCTACCTTCAGGATTAGTTTTAGACCTTAATAATTGTTATTTGGTGCCAGCGTTAAGCATGAACATTATATCTAGATCTTGTTTGATGCGAGACAGTTATTCATTTAAATCAGAGAATAATGGTTGTTCTATTTGTATGAATAATATCTTTTATGGTCATGCACCCTTGATGAGTGGTCTATTTTTACTAAATCTTGATAGTAGTGATACACATATTCATAGTATTGAAGCCAAAAGATATAAGTTTAATAATGATAGTGCAACTTATTTGTGGCACTGCCATTTAGGTCATATTGGTGTAAAGCGCATGAAGAAACTCCATGCTAATGGGCTTTTGGAATCACTTGGTTATGAATCACTTGATGCTTGCGAACCATGCCTCATGGGCAAGATGACTAAAACTCCGTTCTCTGGAACAATGGACCGAGCAACAGACTTGTAGGAAATAATACATACTGATGTATGCGGTCCAATGAGTGTTGATGCTCGCGGCGGGTATCGTTATTTTCTGACCTTCACAGATGATTTGAGCAGATATGGGTAGATCTACTTGATGAAACATAAGTCTGAAACATTTGAAAAGTTCAAAGAATTTCATAGTGAAGTGGAAACAATCGTAACAAGAAAATAAAGTTTCTACGGTCTGATCGTGGAGGAGAATATTTGAGTTGCGAGTTTGGTCTTCATTTGAAACAATGCGGAATAGTTTCGCAACTCACGCCACCCGAAACACCACAGCGTAATGGTGTGTCCGAATGTCGTAATTGTACTTTATTAGATATGGTGCGATCTATGATGTCTCTTACTGATTTACCGCTATCGTTTTGGGGTTATGCTTTAGAGACGGCTGCATTCACATTAAATAGGGCACCATCTAAATCCGTTGAGACGACACCATATGAAATGTGGTTTGGAAAGAAACCCAAGTTGTCGTTTATTTGGGGCTGCGATGCTTATGTGAAAAAGCTTCAACCTGATAAGCTCGAACCCAAATTGGATAAATGTGTCTTCATAGGGTACCCAAAGGAGACTGTTGGGTACACCTTCTATCACAGATCCGAAGGCAAGATATTCGTTGCTAAGAATGGATCCTTTCTAGAGAAGGAGTTTCTCTCGAAAGAAGTGAGTGGGAGGAAAGTAGAACTTGATGAGGTAGCTGTACCTGCTCCCTTATTGGAAAGTAGTTCATCACAGAAATCAGTTTCAGTGATTCCTACACCAATTAGTGAGGAAGCTAATGATGATGATCATGAAACTTCTGATCAACTTACTACCGAACCTCGTAGGTCAACCAGAGTAAGATCCGCACCAGAGTGTACAGTAATCCTGTTCTGGAGGTCATGTTACTTGACCAGGACGAACCTATGAACTATGAGGAAGCGATGATGAGCCCAGATTCTGTGAAATGGCTTGAGGCCATGAAATCTGAGATGGGATCCATGTATGAGAACAAAGTGTGGACTTTGGTTGACTTGCCCGATGATCGGCAAGCCACAGAGAATAAATGGATCTTCAAGAAGAAGACTGACGCTGACGGTCATGTTACTGTCTACAAAGCTCGACTTGTTGCAAAAGGTTTTCGACAAGTTCAAGGAGTTGACTACGATGAGACCTTCTCACCCGTGGTGATGCTTAAGTCCCTCTGAATCATGTTAGTAATTGCCGCATTTTATGATTATGAAATTTGGCAAATGGATGTCAAAACTACATTCCTTAATGGATATCTTAATGAAGAGTTGTATATGATGCAACCAGAAGGTTTTGTCGATCCAAAAGGTGCTAACAAAGTGTGTAAGCTCCAGCGATCCATTTATGGACTGGTGCAAGCATCTCGGAGTTGGAATATATGCTTTGATAGTGTGATCAAAGTATATGGTTTTATACAGACTTTTGGAGAAGCCTGTATTTACAAGAAAGTGAGTGGGAGCTCTGTAGAATTTCTGATATTATATGTGGATGACATATTGTTGATCGGAAATGATACTGAATTTCTGAATAGCATAAAAGGATACTTGAATAATAATTTTTAAATGAAATACCTTGGTGAAGCGCTTACATATTGGGCATCAAGATCTATAGAGATAGATCGAGACGCTTGATAAATTTTTCAATGAGTACATACCTTGACAAGTTTTTGAAGTAGTTCAAAATGGATCAATCAAAGAAGGAGCTCTTTCCTATGTTGCAAGGTGTGAAGTTGAGTAAAGACTCAAAACCCGACCACGGCAGAAAATAGAAAGAGAATGAAAAGTCATTCCCTATGCCTCAGTCATAGGTTCTATAAAGTATGCTATGCTGTGTACCAGACCTATTGTATACCTTAGCGTGATTTTGGCAAGGGAATACAATAGTGATCTAGGAGTAGATCATTGGACATCGGTTAAAATTATCCTTAGAGGACTAAGGAAATATTTCTCGGTTATGGAGGTGATAAAGAGTTCGTCGTAAAGAGTTATGTCGACGCAAGCTTTTGACACTGATCTAGATGACTCTAAGTCTTGATCTATATACATATTGAAAGTGGAAGCAATTAGCTAGAGTAACTCCGTGCAGAGTATTGTCGACATAGAAATTTGCAAAATACATACGGATTTGAATGCTGAAGACCCATAGACTAAACTTCTCTCACAAGAAAAACATGATCACTCTCTGGGTGTTAATCACATAGCGATGTGAACTAGATTATTGACTCTAGTAAACCTTTTGGGTATTAGGCACATGAAGATGCGAACTAATCACATAAAGATGTGAACTATTGGTGTGAAATCTACATAACGATGTGAACTAGATTACTGACTCTAGTGCAAGTGGGAGACTGAAGGGAATATGCCCTAGAGGCAATAATAAAGTTGTTATTTATATTTCCTTATATCATGATAAATGTTTATTATTCATGCTAGAATTGTATTAGCTGGAAACTTAGTACATGTGTGAATACATAGACAAACAAAGTGTCCCTAGTATGCCTCTACTTGACTAGCTCGTTAATCAAAGATGGTTAAGTTTCCTAGCCATAGACATGTGTTATCATTTGATTCTTTAGTTTATTTCTATTGCTTTCTTCATGACTTATACAGGTTCCTATGACTATGAGATTATGCAACTCCCGAATACCGGAGGAACACCTTGTGTGCTATCAAACGTCACAACGTAACTGGGTGATTATAAAGATGATCTACATGTTTTTCCGATGGTGTTTGTTGATAACCCACAAATATAGGGGATCGCAATAGTTTTCAAGGGTAGAGTATTCAACCCAAATTTATTGATTCGACATAAGGGGAGCCAAAGAATATTCTCAAGTATTAACAGTTGAGTTTCAATTCAACCACACCTGAAAGACTTAATATCTGCAGCAAAGTATTTAGTAGAAAAGTAATATGGAAGTAACGGTAACGGTGGCAAAAGTAACAGCTGATGGATAATTATGTCGGATGCGATTCCTAATGCAACAGTTATAACATAGGATGACATAGAACTAGCTCCAGTTCATCAATGTAACGCAGACATGTATTCCGAATATAGTCATACGTGCTTATAGAAAAGAACTTGCATGACATCTTTGTCCTGCCCTCCCGTGGCAGCGGGGTCCTATTGGAAACTAAGGGATATTAAGGCCTCCTTTTAATAGAGTACCGGACCAAAGCATTAACACTTAGTCAATACATGAACTCCTCAAACTACGGTCATCACCGGGAGTGGTCCCGATTATTGTCACTTCGGGGTTACTAGATCATAACACATAGTAGGTGACTATTGACTTGCGAGATAGGATCAAGAAATCACATATATTCATGAAATCATAATAGGTTCAGATCTGAAATCATGGCACTCGGGCCCTAGTGACAAGCATTAAGCATAGCAAAGTCATAGAAACATCAATCTCAGAACATAATGGATACCAGGGATCGAACCCTAACAAAACTAGCCTACGATGGAATTACTCGCGCACGGCGGTGAGCACCATGAAATTGGTGATGGGGGAAGGTTGATGCTGACGATGGCGACGGATTCCCTCTCCGGAGCCCCGAACGGACTCCAGATCAGCCTTCCCGAGAGAGATTAGGGCTTGGCGGCGGCTTCGTATCATAAAACATGATGAATCCTTCTCTCTGATTTTTTTGTCCCCGAACGTGAATATATAGAGTTGGAGTTGACGTCGGTGGAGCCTCAAGGGGCCCACGAGACAGGGGGCGCGGGCGTGCCCCCCACCCTCATGGACAGGGTGTGGGCCCCCTGATGTTGATTCTTTCGCCAGTATTTTTTATAAATTCCAAAAATATTCTTCGTGAAGTTTCAGGTCATTCTGAGAACTTTTATTTCTGCACAAAAATAACACCATAGCAATTCTGCTGAAAATAGCGTCAGTCCGGGTTAGTTCCATTCAAATCATGCAAGTTAGATTCCAAAACAAGGACAAAAGTCTTTGGAAAGGTAGATACGATGGAGACGTATCAACTCCCCCAAGCTTAAACTTTTGCTTGTCCTCAAGCAATTCAATTGACAAACTGAAAGTGATAAAGAAAAACTTTTACAAACCTTTTTGATCTTGTTGTTGTAAATATGTAAAGCTAGCACTCAAGTTTTCAGCAAATATTGTGAACAAACCATATTCACAATAAAATTTAGGTCTCATGTTTACTCATATCAATGGCATAATCAACTAGCGAGCAATAATAGTAAATCTCGGATGACAACACTTTCTCAAAACAATCATAATATGATATAACAAGATGGTATCTCACTAGCCTTTTCTGAGACCGCAAAACATAAATGCAGAGCACCTCTGAAGATCAAGGACTGACTAAACATTGTAATTCATGGTAAAAGAGATCCAGTCACAGTCATACCCAATGTAAACTAATAGTAATGCATGCACATGACAGCGGTGCTCTCCAACTGATGCCTTTTAATAAAAGGATGATGACTCAACATAAAAGTAAATAGATAGGTCCTTCATAGAGGGAGCAGGGATTTGTAGAGGTGCCACAACTCGATTTTTGAAATAGAGATAAATAATATTTTGAGTGGTATATTTTCATTTTCAACATAACAACCAAGAGATCTCTATATCTTCCATGCTACACACATTATAGGCGGTTCCCAAACATAATGGTAAAGTTTATACTCCCACACAACCAACAAACATCAATCCATGGCTTGTCCGAAACAATGGGTGCCTCCAACTAACAACAATCCTGGGGAGTTTTGTTTGCAATTATTTAATTTAAGCATGGGACTGGGCATCCCGGTTACCAGCTATTTTCTCGTGAATGAGGAGCGGAGTCCACTCCTCGTGAGATTAACCCACATAGCATGGAAGATATAGACAACCCTAGTTGATACATGAGCTATTCGAGCATACAAAGCAGAATTTCATTTGAAGGTTTAGAGTTTGGCACATGCAAATTTACTTGGAATGGCAGGTAGATACCGCATATAGGAAGGTATGGTGGACTCATATGGAATAACTTTTGGGGTTTATGGAAGTGGATGCACAAGAAGTATTCCTGCTTAGTACAAGTGAAGGCTAGAAAGAGACTGGGAAGTGACTAGCTAGAGAGCGACAACAGTCATGAACATGCATTAAAATTAATCAACACTGAGTGCAAGCATGAGTAGGATATAATTCACCATGAACATAAATATCGTGGAGACTATGTTGATTTTGTTTCAACTTCATGCGTGAATATGTGCCAAGTCAAGCCACTCGAATCGTTCAAAGGAGGATACCACCCTATCATACCACATCACAACCATTTTAATAGCATGTTGGCATGCAAGGTAAACCATTATAAACTCCTAGATAATTAAGCATGGCATGAGCAACTATAATCTCTAATTGTCATTGCAAACATGTTTCATTCATAATAGGCTGAATCTGGAATGATGAACTAATCATATTTACAAAAACAAGATAAGTCGATTTCATACCAGCTTTTATCATCTCAATCAGTTCATCATATATCGTCATTATTGCCTTTCACTTGCACGACCGAACGGTGTGGATAATAATAATAGTGCATGTGCATTGGACTAAGCTGGAATCTGCAAGCATTCAATACAAGGGAGAAGAAAAGGTAATATGGGCTCTTTGTTAAATCAACAATAATGCATATGAGAGCCACTCAACATTTTCATCATGGTCTTCTCCTCTCGACCCCCAAAGAAAAGAAAAGAAACAAAACTATTTACACGGGAAAGCTCCCAACAAGCAAAAGAAGAACGAGAAATCTTTTTGGGTTTTCTTTTAATTACTACTACAGGCATGGGAAGTAAACTGGCTAAAAGCTACAACTATTTTTTTGTTTTTATTAAGGTTTTTCAAACACACAAGAAGAAGGCTTAAAAAGAAAATAAACTAGCATGGATAGTACAGTGAAAAAGTATGAGCACCGACAACTGGAATGAGTGTGTGAACATGAATGTAATGTCGGTGAGAAATACATACTCCCCCAAGCTTAAGCTTTTGGCCTGAGTTGGTATATGGCCATGGCTCAAAGCTGCCCTCTCCGGTGTACGGAGGAGTGTCCTCTGGGTGCCACTGGTTGGCGATCTCCTCCGGATCCCACTTATAAATAGACTGACGATAAGGATCAAGTGGTGGCTCCGGCTCAGGCTCTGGAACTGGTGTCAGGCTCTAGTATGCATAAACGGCCTCTGGCAAAATGAGGTATGTGCCTGAAACTATGTTAAACAAAGAGGGCGCAGGCAAGGTAATAATCTCACAGTAGTTTTTATCAAATATCAATCTATACTTAAGCACCTTCTTCTTATCTTTAACAATAAAATCATGTGCTACCATACTCTTATAATCTAGAAAAATAGAGGGCAGCCACATTTCCTTTTTCTAATAATGCCTATTAGGTATCCTAAAGTGTGCAGCAAGGCGCGAAGCAAAGATGCCTCCGAAGATGGGGCCCTTTGTACGGTTCAGATTTAATCGTTTAGCAACAATAGCGCCTAAACTGAAAGTGGTATCAGGAAACAAAGGATGGCGCAAAATAACAATATTAGGAGCACTGAGATTTCCAATGTTCCCGCGACCATTTAAGCATCTACTAGCAAATATTGCAGAGTAACATAGAACAGGAAAATGTATGCTAGTAATTCTTGCATTGGAAACTTTCCTCGTTTCCTCTACAGCAATTGTATCAATAAATCCTTCCCCATCATTACGATGTGGTTCCTCTATGCCACCCGCAAAGGGTATCTTACAGACTCGACAAAAATCATATAGTGACATCTCCTTAACCTCATCATATAAGTGAAATTCCACTGAAGATGGTGATTTCTTAGCATGAAATTAAAAAATTGTACGAAAATATTAGTGAGTAGGAGATACTGTTCGCGCTGGTCGTGGAGAAAATCGATGAGGCCTGCATTCTCAGCCAAATAATAAAAGTCTTCATAAATCCTGGCTATTCTCAAGAACTCATCACAAGGCCATTCGCACGGCCGAACCTCCACAGTGCGAGGGAGATTATATTTGGGCTTCTTATTCTCTTCACTTTGCTTATCCTTCGAGCTTTGGCTCGACGAGCCCCTCAACAATATCTTCATCATTTTCTTTCTTAGAAAAATTTCTCAAATTTTTAGTGACTCAAAATAAAAGTGAATCAAACTCAACAAGATTGATAGCAACTACTCCCACAAGTGCCTTGAGGCCATATCATGCATTAAAACTACTTTTGACCACATAAATTTGACATGCAAGCTCAAGAATAGGGTCACCTAAGAAGCAAAAATTTGCATTAAAAAGCACTAGAACAAAACCTAATTGGACCATTGGAGGAGTCACATACCGAAGAACAATCCCCCAAAGTAGTTTTGTGAATGGAGCTTTGAGCAAGGAGATCGAAAATAGCAGCAATGAGCTAGAACTTGGGTTTGAGCTGTGGGAGGATTTTTTTTCTCGAGGAAGACGAAGTGTGTGGGTGCTGGAATAAGTGGAGGGGGCCCACATGGGGTCCACGAGGCAGGGGGCGCGCCCTGGACCCTTGTGGCCAGGTGGTGTGGCCCCCTGGTGTGTTCTCAGTGCCAATAATTCTTAAATATTCTACAAAAAATCGTCTAAAAATTTTAGGGCATTTAGAGAACTTTTATTTTCGAGGTATTTTTTATTGAAAGGATAATTCAGAAAACACACAGAAAATAAGCTTTATTTAATCTAAATAACAGAAAGTAAAAAGAGGGTACATAGAGTTGTGCTTTCTAACTTCATCCATCTCATGCTCATCAAAAGGAATCCACTAACAAGGTTGATAAAGTCTTGTTAACAAACTCTTTCCGAATAACATGAAATCGGAGAATTTTTGAATAACACTAAGTTACCTCAACGAGGATATGCACGTCCCCAACAATAAGAATATCATATTTCTTCTTGACAGTAGGAAGATGAAGGAAATATGCCCTAGAGGAAATAATAAAGTTGTTATTTATATTTCCTTATATCATGATAAATGTTTATTATTCATGCTAGAATTGTATTAACCGGAAACTTAGTACATGTGTGAATACATAGAAAAAACAGTGTCCCTAGTATGCCTCTACTTGACTAGCTCGTTAATCAAAGATGGTTAAGTTTCCTAGCCATAGACATGTGTTGTCATTTGATGAACGGGATCACATCATTAGAGAATGATGTGATGGACAAGACCCATCCGTTAGCTTAGCACTATGATCGTTTAGTTTATTGCTATTGCTTTCTTCATGACTTATACATGTTCCTCAGACTATGAGATTATGCAACTCCTGAATACCGGAGGAACACCTTGTGTGCTATCAAACGTCACAATGTAATTGGGTGATTATAAAGGTGCTTTATAGGTGTCTCAGATGGTGTTTGTTGAGTTGGCATAGATCGAGATTAGGATTTGTCACTCCGATTGCCAAAGAGGTATCTCTAGGCCCTCTCAGTAATGCACATCACTATAAGCCTTGCAAGCAATGTGACTAATGAGTTAGTTGCGGGATGATGCATTACGGAACGAGTAAAGAGACTTGCCGGTAATGAGATTGAACTAGGTATTGAGATATCAACGATCGAATCTCGGGTAAGTAACATACCGATGACAAAGGGAACAACGTATGTTGTTATGCGGTTTGACCGATAAAGATCTTCGTAGAATATGTAGGAGCCAATATGAGCATCCAGGTTCCGCCTAATGGTTATTGTCCGGAGATGTGTCTCGGTCATGTCTACATAGTTCTCGAACCCGTAGGGTCCGCGCGCTTAACGTTCTGTGACGATTTGTATTATGAGTTATGTGATTTGATGACCGAAATTTGTTCCGAGTCCCGGATGAGATTGGGGACATGACAAGGAGTCTCGAAATGGTCGAGACGTAAAGATTGATGTATTGGAAGGCTATATTTGGACATCGGAAAGGTTCCCAGTGATTCGGGTATTTTTCGAAGTACCGAAGAGTTACGGGAATTCGTATTGGGCCTTAATGGGCCATACGGGAAAGGAGAGAAAGGCCTCAAGGGTGGCCGCGCCCCTTCCCCATGGACTGGTCCGAAATGGACCAGGGAAAGGGGGCACCCCTTCCTTCCTTCTCCTTCTCCCTTCCCTTTTTCCTATTCCATGTGGGAGGTGGAATCCTACTAGGACTAGGGAGTCCTAGTAGGACTCCACACTTGGGCGCGCCCTATGAGGGCCGGCCTACTCCTCCCTCCATCCTTTATATACATGGCCAGGGGGCACCCCATAGACACACAAGTTGATCATTAATCTCTTAGCCGTGCGTGGTGCCCCCTCCACCATAATCCACCTCGGTCATATCATCGTAGTGCTTAGGCGAAGCCCTGCGACGGTAGCATCATCATCACCATCATCATGCCATCGTGCTGACGAAGCTCTCCCTCGACACTCAGATGGATCGAGAGTTCGTGGGACGTCACCGAGCCGAACGTGTGCAGATCGCGGAGGTGCCGTACTTTCGGTACTAGGATCGGTCGATCGTGAAGACATACAACTACATCAACCGCGTTGTCATAACGCTTCCGCTTACGGTCTACGAGGGTACGCGGACAACACTCTTCCCCTCTCGTTGCTATGCATCACCATGATCTTGCGTGTGCGTAGGAAATTATTCGAAATTACTGCGTTCCCCAACACTGGCATCTGAGCCAGGTTTATGCGTAGATGTTATATGCATGAGTAGAACACAAAGGAGTTGTGGGCATGGGTATATACATATTGCTTGCCGTCACTAGTTGATTCTTGATTCAACGACATTGTTGGATGAAGCGGCTCAGACCGACATTACGCGTACGCTTACGCGAGACTGGTTCTACCGACGTGCTTCGCACACAGGTGGCTAGTGGGTGTCTGTTTCTCCAACTTTAGTTGAATCAGATTCAATGAACAGGGTTCTTTCTGAAGATCAAAAAGCAATCATTATACCGCGTTGTGGTTTTTGATGCGTAGGTAAGAACGGTTCTTGCTCAGCCCGTAGCAGCCACGTAAAACTTGCAACAACAAAGTAGAGGACGTCTAACTCGTTTTTGAAGGGCATGTTGTGATGTGATATGGTCAAGACATGATGCTAAATTTTATTGTATGAGATGATCATGTTTTGCAACATAGTTATCGGCAACTCGCAGGAGCCATATGGTTGTCGCTTTATTGTATGAAATGCAATCGCCATGTAATTGCTTTACTTTATCACTAAGCGGCAGCGATAGTCGTAGAAGCAATAGTTGGCGAGACGACAACGATGCTTCGATGGAGATCAAGGTGTCAAGCCGGTGACGATGGTGATCATGACGGTGATTTGGAGATGGATATCAAAGGCACAAGATGATGATGGTCATATCATATCACTTATATTGATTGCATGTGATGTTTACCTTTATGCATCTTATTTTGCTTAGTTCGGCGGTGGCATTATAAGATGATCTCTCACTAAATTTCAAGGTATAATTGTTCTCCCTGAGTATGCACCATTGCTACAGTTCGTCGTGCCGAGACACCACGTGATGATCGGGCATGATAAGCTCTACGTTCACATACAACGGGTGCAAGCCAGTTTTGCACACACAGAATACTCGGGTTAAACTTGACGAACCTAGCATATGCAGATATGGCCTCGGAACACAGATACCGAAAGGTCGAGCGTCAATCATATAGTAGATATGTTCAACATAGTGATGTTCACCATTGAAAACTACTCCATCTCACGTGATGATCGGACATGGTTTAGTTGATATGGATCACGTGATCACTTAGATGATTAGAGAGATGTCTATGTAAGTGGGAGTTCTTAAGTAATATGATTAATTGAACTTTAAATTTATCATGAACTTAGTCTTGGTAGTATTGGCATATCTATGTTGTAGATCAATAGCTCACGTTTATCTCCCTGTTTTATTTTTGATATGTTCCTAGAGAAAACTAAGTTGAAAGATGTTAGTAGCAATGATGCGGATTGGATCCGTGATTGCTACCTCTTGAGCACTGCGTTGGTTTTCCCTTGAAGAGGAAAGGGTGATGCAGCATAGTAGCATAAGTATTTCCCTCAGTTTTTGAGAACCAAGGTATCAATCCAGTAGGAGGCCACACGCAAGTCCCTCGTACCTACACAATCAAATAAGAACCTCGCAACCAACGCAATAAAGAGGTTGTCAATCCCTTCACGGTCACTTACGAGAGTGAGATCTAATAGAGATAATAATGATAAGATAAATATTTTTGGTATTTTTATGATACAGATTGAAAGTAAAGATTGCAAAGTAAAATAGATTGGAAACTTATATTATGGAAAATAGACCCGGGGGCCATAGGTTTCACTAGTGGCTTCTCTCAAGATTGCATAAGTATTATGGTGGGTGAACGAATTACTGTCGAGCAATTGATAGAAAAGCGAATAATTATGAGAATATCTAGGCATGATCATTTATATAGGCATCACGTCCGTGACAAGTAGACCGACTCTTGCCTGCATCTACTACTATTACTCCACACATCGACGGCTATCCATCATGCAGCTAGAGTATTAAGTTCATAAGAACAGAGTAATGCCTTAGGTAAGATGACATGATGTAGATGTTGGGGAACGTAGTAATTTCAAAAAAATTCCTACGCACACACAAGATCATGGTGATGCATAGCAATGAGAGGGGAGAGTGTGATCTACGTACCCTTGTAGACCGACAGCGGAAGCGTTAGCACAACGCGGTTGATGTAGTCGTACGTCTTCACGGCCCGACCAATCAAGCACCGAAACTACGGCACCTCCGAGTTTTAGCACACGTTCAGCTCCATGATGATCCCCGGACTCCGATCCAGCAAAGTGTCGGGGTAGAGTTCCGTCAGCACGACGGCATGGTGACGATCTTGATGTATTACCGTCGCAGGGCTTCGCCTAAGCACCGCTACAATATTATCGAGGATTATGGTGGAAGGGGGCACCGCACACGGCTAAGAATATGATCACGTGGATCAACTTGTGTGTCTAGGGGTGCCCTCCGGTAACCCTCCGGCTCTCCGGTTTTCTCCGAAATCACCCGGAACACTTCCGGTGTCTGAATATAGCCGTCTAATATATCAATCTTTATGTCTCGACCATTTCGAGACTCCTCGTTATGTCCGTGATCACATCCGGGACTCGGAACTAACTTCGGTACATCAAAACTCATAAACTCATAATATAACTGTCATCGAAACCTTAGGCGTGCGGACCCTACGGGTTCGAGAACAATGTAGACATGACCGAGACACGTCTCCGGTCAATAACCAATAGCAGAACCTGGATGCTCATATTGGCTCCTACATATTCTACGAAGATCTTTATCGGTCAGACCGCATAACAACATACGTTGTTCCCTTTGTCATCGGTATTTTACTTGCCCGAGATTCGATCGTCGGTATCTCAATACCTAGTTCAATCTCGTTACCGGCAAGTCTCTTTACTCATTTCGTAATACATCATCTCGCAACTAACTCATTAGTTGAAATGCTTGCAAGGCTTATGTGATGTGCATTACCGAGAGGGCCCGGAGATACCTCTCTGACAATCGGAGTGACAAATCCTAATCTCGAAATACGCCGACCCAACATGTACCTTTGGAGACACCTGTAGAGCTCCTTTATAATCACCCAGTTACGTTGTGATGTTTGGTAGCACACAAACTGTTCCTTTGGCAAACGGGAGTTGCATAATCTCATAGTCACAGGAACATGTATAAGTCATGAAGAAAGCAATAGCAACATACTAAACGATCGGGTGCTAAGCTAATGGAATGGGTCATGTCAATCACATCATTCTCCAAATAATGTGATCCCGTTAATCAAATGACAACACATGTCTATGGTTAGGAAACATAACCATCTTTGATTAATGAGCTAGTCAAGTAGAGGCATACTAGTGACATTTGGTTTGTCTATGTATTCACACAAGTATTATGTTTCCGGATAATACAATTCTAGCATGAATAATAACCATTTATCACGATATAAGGAAATAAAATAATAACATTATTATTGTTGGGGAACGTTCCAGAAAACAAAAATTTTCCTATGGTTTCACCAAGATCCATCTATGAGTTCATCTAGCAACGAGTGATCGGATTGCATCTACATACCTTTGTAAATCACGCGCGGAAGCGTTCAAAGAACGGGGATGAGGAAGTCGTACTCGACGTGATCCAAATCACCGGAGATCCTAGCGCCGAACGGATGGCACCTCCGCGTTCAACACACGTACGGTCAGCGTGACGTCTCCTCCTTCTTGATCCAGCAAGGGGGAAGGAGAGGTTGATGAAGATCCAGCAGCACGACGGCGTGGTGGTGGATGCAGGGGTCACCGCAGCAGGGCTTCGCCGTCCTACTACGAGAGGGAGAGGTGTTGCAGGGGAGAGGGAGGCGCCAAGACTCAAGGGTGCGGCTGCCCCCTCCCTCCCCCCTTTATATAGGCCCCCTAGGGGGTGTGCCGGCCCTAGGAGATGGGATCTCCAAGGGGGGGCGGCGGCCAAGGGGTGGAGTGCCCCCCAAGCCAGGTGGGGCGCCCCCCCCCACCCTAGGGTTCCCAACCCTAGGCGCATGGGGCGGGCCAAGGGGGGCGCACCAGCCCACTATGGGCTGGTTCCCCTCCCCACTTTGGCCCATGGGGCTCTCCGGGATGGGTGGCCCCACCCGGTGGACCCCCGGGACCCTTGCGGTGGTCCCGGTACAATACCGGTGACCCCCGAAACTCTCCCGATGGCCGAAACTGCACTTCCTATATATAATTCTTCACCTCCGGACCATTCCGGAACTCCTCGTGACGTCCAGGATCTCATCCGGGACTCCGAAAAACTTTCGGGTTACTGCATATTCATATCTCTACAACCCTAGCGTCACCGAACCTTAAGTGTGTAGACCCTACGGGTTCGGGAGACATGTAGACATGACCGAGATGGCTCTCCGGTCAATAACCAACAGCGGGATCTGGATACCCATGTTGGCTCCTACATGCTCCTCAATGATCTCATCGGATGAACCACGATGTCGAGGATTCAAGCAACCCCGTATACAATTCCCTTTGTCAATCGGTACGTTACTTGCCCGAGATTCGATCGTCGGTATCCCAATACCTCGTTCAATCTCGTTACCGGCAAGTCACTTTACTCGTACCGTAATGCATGATCCCGTGACCAGACACTTGGTCACTTTGAGCTCATTGTGATGACGCATTACCGAGTGGGCCCAGAGATACCTCTCCGTCATACGGAGTGACAAATCCCAGTCTTGATCCGTGTCAACCCAACAGACACTTTCGGATATACCCGTGGTATACCTTTATAGTCACCCAGTTACGTTGTGACATTTGGTACACCCAAAGCACTCCTACGGTATTTGGGAGTTACACAATCTCATGGTCTAAGGAAAAGATACTTGACATTGGAAAAACTCCAGCAAACAAACTATACGATCTTGTGCTATGATTAGGATTGGGTCTTGTCCATCACGTCATTCTCCTAATGATGTGATCCCGTTATCAATGACATCCAATGTCCATAGTCAGGAAACCATGACTATCTGTTGATCAACGAGCTAGTCAACTAGAGGCTTACTAGGGACATGTTGGTGTCTATGTATTCACACATGTATTACGATTTCCGGATAACACAATTATAGCATGAATAAAAGACAATTATCATGAACAAGGAAATATAATAATAATCCTTTTATTATTACCTCTAGGGCATATTTCCAACAGTCTCCCACTTGCACTAGAGTCAATAATCTAGTTACATTGTGATGAATCGAACACCCATGGAATTCTGGTGTTGATCATGTTTTGCTCTAGGGAGAGGTTTAGTCAACGGATCTGCTACATTCAGGTCCGTATGTACTTTACAAATCTCTATGTCTCCATTTTGAACACTTTCACGAATGGAGTTGAAGCGACGCTTGATATGCCTGGTCTTCCTGTGAAACTTGGGCTCCTTGGCAAGGGCAATAGCTCCAGTGTTGTCACAGAAGAGAGTCATCGGGCCCGACGCATTGGGTATGACTCCTAGGTCGGTAATGAACTCCTTCACCCAGACTGCTTCGTGTGCTGCCTCCGAGGCTGCCATGTACTCCGCTTCACATGTAGATCCCGCCACAACGCTTTGCTTGCAACTACACCAGCTTACTACCCCACCATTCAAAATATACACGTATCCGGTTTGTGACTTAGAGTCATCCAGATCTGTGTCGAAGCTAGCGTCGACGTAACCCTTTACGACGAGCTCTTCGTCACCTCCATAAACGAGAAACATTTCCTTAGTCCTTTTCAGGTACTTCAGGATATTCTTGACTGCTGTCCAGTGTTCCTTGCCGGGATTACTTTGGTACCTACCTACCAAACTTATGGCAAGGTTTACATCAGGTCTGGTACACAGCATGGCATACATAATAGAACCTATGGTTGAGGCATAGGGGATGACACTCATCTCTTCTATATCTTCTGCCGTGGTCGGACATTGAGCTGAGCTCAATTTCACACCTTGCAACACAGGCAAGAACCCCTTCTTAGACTGATCCATATTGAACTTCTTCAATATCTTATCAAGGTATGTGCTTTGTGAAAGACCTATGAGGCATCTTGATCTATCTCTATAGATCTTGATGCCTAATATATAAGCAGCTTCTCCAAGGTCCTTCATTGAAAAACTCTTATTCAAGTAGGCCTTAATGCTGTCCAAAAGCTCTATATCATTTCCCATCAAAAGTATGTCATCTACATATAATATGAGAAATGCTACAAAGCTCCTACTCACTTTCTTGTAAACGCAGGCTTCTCCATAAGTCTGCATAAACCCAAACGCTTTGATCATCTCATCAAAACGAATGTTCCAACTTCGAGATGCTTGCACCAGCCCATAAATCGAGCGTTGGAGCTTGCACACCTTGTCAGCATTCTTAGGATCGACAAAACCTTTCGGCTGCATCATATACAGTTCTTCCTTAAGATAACCGTTAAGGAATGCCGTTTTGACGTCCATTTGCCATATCTCATAATCATAGTATGCGGCAATTGCTAACATGATTCGGACGGACTTCAGCTTTGCCACGGGAGAGAATGTCTCATCGTAGTCAACCCCTTGAACTTGTCGATAACCCTTAGCGACAAGCCTAGCTTTATAGATGGTCACATTACCATCCGCGTTTGTCTTCTTCTTAAAGATCCATTTATTTTCTATGGCTCGCCGATCATCGGGCAAGTCAGTCAAAGTCCATACTTCGTTTTCATACATGGATCCTATCTCGGATTTCATGGCTTCCAGCCATTTGTCGGAATCCGGGCCCGCCATCGCTTCTTCATAGTTCGAAGGTTCACCGTTGTCTAACAACATGATTTCCAAGACAGGGTTGCCGTACCACTCTGGTGCGGAACATGTCCTTGTGGACCTTCGAAGTTCAGTAGGAGCTTGATCAGAAATATCTTGATCATCATCATTAACTTCCTCTCTAATTGGTGCAGGCACCACAGGAACATTTTCCTGAGCTGCGCTACTCTCTGCTTCAAGAGGCAGTACTTCATCAAGCTCTACTTTCCTCCCACTTACTTCTTTCGAGAGAAACTCTTTCTCTAGAAAGGATCCTTTCTTGGCAACAAAGATCTTGCCTTCGGATCTGAGGTAGAAGGTATACCCAATAGTTTCTTTAGGGTATCCTATGAAGACGCATTTTTCCGACTTGGGTTCGAGCTTTTCAGGTTGAAGTTTCTTGACATAAGCATCGCATCCCCAAACTTTTAGAAACGACAGCTTAGGCTTCTTCCCAAACCATAATTCATACGGTGTCGTCTCAACGGATTTCGACGGAGCCCTATTTAAAGTGAATGTGGCAGTCTCTAAAGCATAGCCCCAAAATGACAGCGGTAAATCGGTAAGAGACATCATAGATCGCACCATATCCAATAGAGTGCGATTACGACGTTCGGACACACCATTACGCTGAGGTATTCCAGGCGGCGTGAGTTGTGAAACTATTCCACATTTTCTTAAGTGTGTGCCAAATTCGTGACTCAAGTATTCTCCTCCACGATCTGATCGCAAAAACTTGATTTTTCTATCACGTTGATTCTCAACCTCACTCTGAAATTCCTTGAACTTTTCAAAGGTTTCAGACTTGTGTTTCATTAAGTAGACATACCCATATCTACTCAAGTCATCAGTGAGGGTGAGAACATAACAATAGCCACCACGAGCCTCAACACTCATTGGACCGCACACATCAGTATGTATGATTTCCAATAGGTTGGTTGCTCGCTCCATTGTTCCTGAGAACGGAGTCTTGGTCATCTTACCCATGAGGCATGGTTCGCACGTGTCAAATGATTCGTAATCAAGAGACTCTAAAAGTCCATCTGCATGGAGCTTCTTCATGCGTTTGACACCTATGTGACCAAGGCGGCAGTGCCACAAGTATGTGGGACTATCATTATCAACCTTACATCTTTTGGTATTTACACTATGAATATGTGTAGCATTACGCTCGAGATTCATTAAGAATAAACCATTCACCATAGGAGCATGACCATAAAACATATCTCTCATATAAATAGAACAACCATTATTCTCGGATTTAAATGAGTAGCCATCTCGAATTAAACGAGATCCTGATACAATGTTCATGCTCAAAGCTGGTACTAAATAACAATTATTGAGGTTTAAAACTAATCCCGTGGGTAAATGTAGAGGTAGCGTGCCGACGGCGATCACATCAACCTTGGAACCATTCCCGACGCGCATCGTCACCTCATTCTTCGCCAGTGTCCGTTTATTCCGCAGCTCCTGCTTTGAGTTACAAATGTGAGCAACTGCACCGGTATCAAATACCCAGGAGATACTACGAGTACTGGTAAGGTACACATCAATTACATGTATATCACATATACCTTTTGGTTTTGCCGGCCTTCTTGTCCGCTAAGTATTTGGGGCAGTTCCGCTTCCAGTGACCACTTCCCTTGCAATAAAAACACTCAGTCTCGGGCTTGGGTCCATTCTTTGGCTTCTTCCCGGCAGCTTGCTTACCGGGCGCGGCAACTCCCTTGCCGTCCTTCTTGAAGTTCTTCTTACCCTTGCCTTTCTTGAACTTAGTGGTTTTATTCACCATCAACACTTGATGTTCCTTTTTGACTTCTACCTCTGCTGATTTCAGCATTGCAAATACTTCAGGAATGGTCTTTTCCATCCCCTGCATGTTGAAGTTCATCACAAAGCTCTTGTAGCTCGGTGGAAGCGACTGAAGGATTCTGTCAATGACCGCGTCATCCGGGAGATTAACTCCCAGCTGAGTTAAGCGGCTATGTAATCCAGACATAGTGAGTATGTGCTCACTGACAGAACTATTTTCCTCCATCTTACAGCTGAAGAACTTGTCGGAGACTTCATATCTCTCGACCCGGGCATGAGCTTGGAAAACCATTTTCAGCTCTTCGAACATCTCATATGCTCCGTGTCGCTCAAAACGCTTTTGGAGCCCCGGTTCTAAGCTGTAAAGCATGCCGCACTGAACGAGGGAGTAATCATCAGCACGTGTCTGCCAAGCGTTCATAACGTCTTGGTTCTGTGGGACGGGTGCGTCACCTAGCGGTGCTTGTAGGACATAATCTTTCTTGGCAGCTATGAGGATGATCCTCAGGTTCTGGACCCAGTCCGTATAATTGCTGCCATCGTCTTTCAGCTTGGTTTTCTCTAGGAACGCGTTGAAGTTGAGGACAACGTGGGCCATTTGATCTACAAGACATATTGTAAAGATTTTAGACTAAGTTCATGATAATTAAGTTCATCTAATCAATTATATAATGAACTCCCACTCAGATAGACATCCCTCCAGTCATCTAAGTATAACATGATCTGAGTTAACTAGGCCGTGTCCGATCATCACGTGAGACGGACTAGTCAACATCAGTGAACATCTTCATGTTGATCGTATCTTCTATACGACTCATGCTCGACCTTTCGGTCTTCTGTGTTCCGAGGCCATGTCTGTACATGCTAGGCTCGTCAAGTCAACCTAAGTGTTTGCATGTATAAATCTGTCTTACACCCGTTGTATGTGAACGTTGGAATCTATCACACCCGATCATCACGTGGTGCTTCGAAACAACGAACTGTCGCAACGGTGCACAGTTAGGGGAAACACTTTCTTGAAATTATTATGAGGGATCATCTTATTTACTACCGTCGTTCTAAGTAAACAAGATGCAAAAACATGATAAACATCACATGCAATCAAATAATAATAGTGACATGATATGGCCAATATCACATAGCTCCTTTGATCTCCATCTTGGGGCTCCATGATCATCTTGTCACCGGCATGACACCATGATCTCCATCATCATGATCTCCATCATCGTGTCTCCATGAAGTTGCTCGCCAACTATTACTTCTACTACTATGGCTAACACGTTTAGCAATAAAGTAAAGTAATTTACATGGCGTTTCTCAATGACACGCAGGTCATACAAAAAATAAAGACAACTCCTATGGCTCCTGCCGGTTGTCATACTCATCGACATGCAAGTCGTGATTCCTATTACAAGAACATGATCTCATACATCACATATATATCATTCATCATTCATCACAACTTTGGCCATATCACATCACAAAGCACTTGCTGCAAAAAAGTTAGACGTCCTCTAATTGTTGTTGCAAGTTTTACATGGCTGCAATAGGGTTCTAGCAAGAACGTTTTCTTACCTACGAGAAAGCCACAACGTGATTTGTCAACTTCTATTTACCCTTCATAAGGACCCTTTTCATTGAATCCGCTCCAACTAAAGTGGGAGAGACAGACACCCGCTAGCCACCTTATGCAACTAGTGCATGTCAGTCGATGGAACCAGTCTCACGTAAGCGTACGTGTAAGGTCGGTCCGGGCCGCTTCATCCCACAATACCGCTGAAGCAAAATAAGACTAGTAGCGGCAAGAAAGTTGACAACATCTACGCCCACAACAAATTGTGTTCTACTCGTGCAAAGAGAACTACGCATAAACCTGGCTCTGATACCACTGTTGGGGAACATTGCAGAAAACAAAAAATTTCCTACGGTTTCACCAAGATCCATCTATGAGTTCATCTAGCAACGAGTGATCAGATTGCATCTACATACCTTTGTAGATCACGCGCGGAAGCGTTCAAAGAACGGGGATGAGGAAGTCGTACTCGACGTGATCGAAATCACCGGAGATCCTAGCGCCGAACGGACGGCACCTCCGTGTTCAACACACGTACGGTCAGCGTGACGTCTCTTCCTTCTTGATCCAGCAAGGGGGAAGGAGAGGTTGATGAAGATCCAGCAGCACGACGGCGTGGTGGTGGATGCAGGGGTCACCGCAGCAGGGCTTCGCCGTTCTACTATGAGAGGAAGAGGTGTTGCAGGGGAGAGGAAGGCGCCAAGACTCAAGGGTGCGGCTGCCCCCTCCCTCCCCCCTTTATATAGGCCCCCTAGGGGGTGCGCCGGCCCTAGGAGATGGGATCTCCTAGGGGGGCGGCGGCCAAGGGGTGGAGTGCCCCCCAAGCCAGGTGGGGCGCCCCCCACCCTAGGGTTCCCAACCCTAGGCGCATGGGGTGGGCCAAGGGGGGCGCACCAGCCCACTATGGGCTGGTTCCCCTCCCCACTTTGGCCCATGGGGCCCTCCGGGATGGGTGGCCCCACCCGGTGGACCCCCGGTACCCTTCCAGTGGTCCCGGTAGAATACCGGTGACCCCCGAAACTCTCCCGATGGCCGAAATTGCACTTCCTATATATAATTCTTCACCTCTGGACCATTCCGGAACTCCTCATGACGTCCAGGATCTCATACGGGACTCCGAAAAACTTTCATGATACTGCATATTCATATCTCTACAACCCTAGCATCACCGAACCTTAAGTGTGTAGACCCTACGGGTTCGGGAGACATGTAGACATGACCGAGATGGCTCTCCGATCAATAACCAACAGCAGGATCTGGATACCCATGTTGGCTCCCACATGCTCCTTGATGATCTCATCGGATGAACCATGATGTCGAGGATTCAAGCAACCCCGTATACAATTCCCTTTGTCAATCAGTACGTTACTTGCCCGAGATTCGATCGTCGGTATCCCAATACCTCGTTCAATCTCGTTACCGGCAAGTCACTTTACTCGTACCGTAATGCATGATCCCGTGACCAGACACTTGGTCACTTTGAGCTCATTGTGATGATGCATTACCGAGTGGGCCCAGAGATACCTCTCCATCATACGGAGTGACAAATCCCAGTCTTGATCCGTGTCAACCCAATAGACACTTTCGGAGATACCCGTAGTATACCTTTATAGTCACCCAGTTACGTTGTGACGTTTGGTACACCCAAAGCACTCCTATGGCATCCGGGAGTTACACGATCTCATGGTCTAAGGAAAAGATACTTGACATTGGAAAAACTCCAGCAAACAAACTATACGATCTTGTGCTATGTTTAGGATTGGGTCTTGTCCATCACATCATTCTCCTAATGATGTGATCTCGTTATCAATGACATCCAATGTCCATAGTCAGGAAACCATGACTATCTGTTGATCAACGAGCTAGTCAACTAGAGGCTTACTAGGGACATGTTGGTGTCTATGTATTCACACATGTATTACGATTTCCGGATAACACAATTATAGCATGAATAAAAGACTATTATCATGAACAAGGAAATATAATAATAATCCTTTTATTATTGCCTCTAGGGCATATTTCCAACAATTATTGCCTCTAGGGCATATTTCCTTCAGTCTCCCACTTGCACTAGAGTCAATAATCTAGATTACACAGTAATGATTCTAACACTCATGGAGCTTTGGTGCTGATCATGTTTTGCTCGTGGAAGAGGCTTAGTCAATGGGTCTGCTACATTCAGATCCGTATGTATCTTGCAAATCTCTATGTCTCCCACCTGGACTAGATCCCAGATGGAATTGAAGCGTCTCTTGATGTGCTTGGTTCTCTTGTGAAATCTGGATTCCTTTGCCAAGGCAATTGCACCAGTATTGTCACAAAAGATTTTCATTGGACCCGATGCACTAGGTATGACTCCTAGATCGGATATGAACTCCTTCATCCAGACTCCTTCGTTTGCTACTTCCGAAGCAGCTATGTACTCCGCTTCACATGTAGATCCCGCCACAACGCTTTGTTTAGAACTGCACCAACTGACAGCTCCACCGTTTAATGTAAACACGTATCCGGTTTGCGATTTAGAATCGTCCGGATCAGTGTCAAAGCTTGCATCAACGTAACCATTTACGATGAGCTCTTTGTCACCTCCATATATGAGAAACATATCCTTAGTCCTTTTCAGGTATTTCAGGATGTTCTTGACCGCTGTCCAGTGATCCACTCCTGGATTACTTTGGTACCTGCCTGCTAGACTTATAGCAAGACACACATCAGGTCTGGTACACAGCATTGCATACATGATAGAGCCTATGGCTGAAGCATAGGGAACATCTTTCATTTTCTCTCTATCTTCTGCATTGGTCGGGCATTGAGTCTTACTCAATTTCACACACCTTGTAACATAGGCAAGAATCCTTTCTTTGCTTGATCCATTTTGAACTTTTTCAAAACTTTGTCAAGGTATGTGCTTTGTGAAAGCCCAATTAAGCGTCTTGACCTGTCTCTATAGATCTTAATGCCCGATATGTAAGCAGCTTCACCGAGGTCTTTCATTGAAAAACTCTTATTCAAGTATCCCTTTATGCTATCCAGAAATTCTATATCATTTCCGATTAGTAATATGTCATCTACATATAATATCAGAAATGCTACAGAGCTCCCACTCACTTTCTTGTAAATACAGGCTTCTCCAAAAGTCTGTACAAAACCAAATGCTTTGATCACACTATCAAAACGTTTATTCCAACTCCGAGAGGCTTGCACCAGTCCATAAATGGATCGCTGGAGCTTGCACACTTTGTTAGCTCCCTTTGGATCGACAAAACCTTCCGGTTGCATCATATACAACTCTTCTTGCAGAAATCCATTCAGGAATGCAGTTTTGACATCCATCTGCCAAATTTCATAATCATAAAATGCGGCAATTGCTAACATGATTCGGACAGACTTAAGCATCGCTACGGGTGAGAAGGTCTCATCGTAGTCAATCCCTTGAACTTGTCAAAAACCTTTTGCGACAAGTCGAGCTTTGTAGACAGTAACATTACCGTCAGCGTCAGTCTTCTTCTTAAAGATCCATTTATTCTCAATTGCTTGCCGATCATTGGGCAAGTCAACCAAAGTCCATACTTTGTTCTCATACATGGATCCCATCTTAGATTTCATGGCTTCAAGCCATTTTGCGGAATCTGGGCTCACCATCGCTTCTCCATAGTTCGTAGGTTCATCATGATCTAGTAGCATGACTTCCAGAACAGGATTACCATACCACTCTGGTGCGGATCTTACTCTGGTTGATCTACGAGGTTTAGTAGTATCTCGTTCTGAAGCTTCATGATCATCATCATTAGCTTCCTCACTAATTGGTGTAGGTGTCACAGAAACTGGTTTCTGTGATGTACTACTTTCTAATAATGGAGCAGGTACAGTTACCTCATCAAGTTCTACTTTCCTCCCACTCACTTCTTTCGAGAGAAACTCCTTCTCTAGAAAGTTTCTGAATTTAGCAACAAAAGTTTTGCCTTCGGATCTGTGATAGAAGGTGTATCCAATAGTTTCCTTTGGATATCCTATGAAGACACATTTCTCCGATTTGGGTTCGAGCTTATAAGGTTGAAGCTTTTCCACATAAGCATTGCAACCCCAAACTTTTAGAAACGACAACTTTGGTTTCTTGCCAAACCATATTTCATAAGGCGTCGTCTCAATGGATTTTGATGGTGCCCTATTTAACGTGAATGCGGCCGTCTCTAGAGCATAACCCCAAAACGATAGCGGTAAATCAGTAAGAGACATCATAGATCGCACCATATCTAGTAAAGTACGATTACGACGTTCGGACACACCATTACGCTGTGGTGTTCCGGGTGGCGTGAGTTGCGAAACTATTCCGCATTGTTTCAAATGTACACCAAAGTCGTAACTCAAATATTCTCCTCCACGATCAGATCGTAGGAATTTTATTTTCTTGTTACGATGATTTTCAACTTCACTCTGCAATTCTTTGAACTTTTCAAATGTTTCAGACTTATGTTTCATTAAGTAGATATACCCATATCTGCTTAAGTCATCTGTGAAGGTGAGAAAATAACGATATCCGCCACGAGCCTCAACATTCATCGGACCACATACATCTGTATGTATGATTTCCAACAAATCTGTTGCTCTCTCCATAGTACCGGAGAACGGTGTTTTGTCATCTTGCCCATAAGGCACGGTTCGCAAGTACCAAGTGATTCATAATCAAGTGGTTCCAAAAGCCCATCAGTATGGAGTTTCTTCATGCGCTTTACACCGATATGACCCAAACGGCAGTGCCACAAATAAGTTGCACTATCATTATCAACTCTGCATCTTTTGGTTTCAACATTATGAATATGTGTGTCGCTACTATCAAGATTTAATAAGAATAGACCACTCTTTAAGGGTGCATGACCATAAAAGATATTACTCATATAAATAGAACAACCATTATTCTCTGATTTAAATGAATAACCGTCTCGCATCAAACAAGATCCAGATATAATGTTCATGCTTAACGCTGGCACCAAATAACAATTATTTAGGTCTAATACTAATCCCGAAGGTAGATGTAGAGGTAGCGTGCCGACCGCGATCACATCGACTTTGGAACCATTTTCCATGCGCATCGTCACCTCGTCCTTAGCCAATCTTCGCTTAATCTGTAGTCCCTGTTTCGAGTTGCAAATGTTAGCAACAGAACCAGTATCAAATACCCAGGTGCTACTGCGAGCATTAGTAAGGTACACATCAATAACATGTATATCACATATACCTTTGTTCACCTTGCCATCCTTCTTATCCGCCAAATACTTGGGGCAGTTTCGCTTCCAGTGACCAGTCTGCTTGCAGTAGAAGCACTCAGTTTCAGGCTTAGGTCCAGGTTTGGGTTTCTTCTCTTGAGTAGCAACTTGCTTGCTGTTCTTTTTGAAGTTCCCCTTCTTCTTCCCTTTGCCCTTTTTCTTGAAACTAGTGGTCTTATTGACCATCAACACTTGATGCTCCTTCTTGATTTCTACCTCCGCAGCTTTTAGCATTGCGAAGAGCTCGGGAATAGTCTTATTCATCCCTTGCATATTATAGTTCATCATGAAGCTCTTGTAGCTTGGTGGCAGTGATTGGAGAATTCTGTCAATGACGCAATCATCTGGAAGATTAACTCCCAATTGAATCAAGTGATTATTATACCCAGACATTTTGAGTATATGCTCACTGACAGAATTGTTCTCCTCCATCTTGCAGCTATAGAACTTATTGGAGACTTCATATCTCTCAATCCGGGCATTTGCTTGAAATATTAACTTCAACTCCTGGAACATCTCATATGCTCCATGACGTTCAAAACATCGTTGAAGTCCTGATTCTAAGCCGTAAAGCATGGCACACTGAACTATCGAGTAGTCATCAGCTTTGCTCTGCCAGACATTCATAACATCTGGTGTTGCTCCAGCAGCAGGCCTGGCACCCAGCGGTGCTTCCAGGACGTAATTCTTCTATGCAGCAATGAGGATAATCCTCAAGTTACGGACCCAGTCCGTGTAATTGCTACCATCACCTTTCAACTTTGCTTTCTCAAGGAACGCATTAAAATTCAACGGAACAACAGCACGGGCCATCTATCTACAATCAAACATAAACAAGCAAGATACTATCAGGTACTAAGTTCATGATAAATTTAGGTTCAATTAATCATATTACTAAAGAACTCCCACTTAGATAGACATCCCTCTAATCCTCTAAGTGATTATGTGCTCCAAATCAACTAAACCATGTCCGATCATCACGTGAGATGGAGTAGTTTCATTGGTGAAAATCGCTATGTTGATCATATCTACTATATGATTCACGCTCGACCTTTCGGTCTCCGTGTTCCGAGGCCATATCTGTATATGCTTGGCTCGTCAAGTATAACCTGAGTATTCTGCATGTGCAACTGTTTTGCACCCGTTGTATTTGAACGTAGAGCCTATCACACCCGATCATCATGTGGTGTCTCAGCACGAAGAACTTTCGCAACGGTGCATACTCAGGGAGAACACTTCTTGATAATTAGTGAGAGATCATCTTAAAATGCTACCGTCAATCAAAGCAAGATAAGATGCATAAAAGATAAACATCACATGCAATCAATATAAGTGATATGATATGGCCTTCATCATCTTGTGCTTGTGATCTCCATCTTCGAAGCACCGTCGTGATCACCATCGTCACCGGTGCGACACCTTGATCACCATCGTAGCATCGTTGTCGTCTCGCCAATCTTATGCTTCCACGACTATCGCTACTGCTTAGTGATAAAGTAAAGCATTACAGCGCAATTGCATTGCATACAATAAAGCGACAACCATATGGCTCCTGCCAGTTGCCGATAACTTGGTTACAAAACATGATCATCTCACACAATAAAATTTAGCATCATGTCTTGACCATATCACATCACAACATGCCCTGCAAAAACAAGTTAGACGTCCTCTACTTTGTTGTTGCAAGTTTTACGTGGCTGCTACGGGCTTAAGCAAGAACCAATCTTACCTACGCATCAAAACCACAACGATAGTTTGTCAACTTGGTGATGTTTTAACCTTCGCAAGGACCGGGCGTAGCCACACTCGGTTCAACTAAAGTTGGAGAAACTGTCACCCGCTAGCCACCTTTGTGCAAAGCACGTCGGGAGAACCGGTCTCGCGTAAGCGTATGCGTAATGTCGGTCCGGGCCGCTTCGTCCAACAATACCGCCGAACCAAAGTATGACATGCTGGTAAGCAGTATGACTTATATCGCCCACAACTCACTTGTGTTCTACTCGTGCATATAACATCAACACATAAAACCTAGGCTCGGATGCCACTGTTGGGGAACGTAGTAATTTCAAAAAAATTCCTACGCACACGCAAGATCATGGTGATGCATAGCAATGAGAGGGGAGAGTGTGATATACGTACCCTTGTAGACCGACAGCGGAAGCGTTAGCACAACGCGGTTGATGTAGTCGTACGTCTTCATGGCCCGACCGATCAAGCACCGAAACTACGGCACCTCCGAGTTTTAGCACACGTTCAGCTCGATGACGATCCCCGGACTCCGATCCAGCAAAGTGTCGGGGTAGAGTTCCGTCAGCACAACGGCGTGCTGACGATCTTGATGTACTACCGTTGCAGGGCTTCGCCTAAGCACTGCTACAATATTATCGAGGATTATGGTGGAAGGGGGCACCGCACACGGCTAAGAATATGATCACGTGGATCAACTTGTGTGTCTAGGGGTGCCCCCTGCCCCCGTATATAAAGGAGCAAGGGGAGGAGGCCGGCCGGCCCCTATTGGCGCGCCAGGAGGAGTCCTCCTCCTAGTAGGAGTAGGACTCCTACTAGGAGGGGGGAGGAAGTGGGAAGGGAGAAGGAAAGGGGGGCGCCCCCCCCCCCTCTCCTAGTCCAATTCGGACCAGGGGGAGGAGGCGCGTGGCCCACCCTGGCTGCCCCTCTCTCTCTCCACTAAGGCCCATATGGCCCATTACTTCTCACGGTAGGGTTCCGGTAACCCTCCGGCTCTCCGGTTTTCTCCGAAATCACCCGGAACACTTCCGGTGTTCGAATATAGCCGTCTAATATATCAATCTTTATGTCTCGACCATTTCGAGACTCCTCATTATGTCCGTGATCACATCCGGGACTCCGAACTAACTTCGGTACATCAAAACTCATAAACTCATAATATAACTGTCATCGAAACCTTAAGCGTGCGGACCCTACGGGTTCGAGAACAATGTAGACATGACCGAGACACGTCTCCGATCAATAACCAATAGCGGAACCTGGATGCTCATATTGGCTCCTACATATTCTACGAAGAAATTTATCGGTCAGACCGCATAACAACATATGTTGTTCCCTTTGTCATCGGTATTTTACTTGCCCGAGATTTGATCGTCGGTATCTCAATACCTAGTTCAATCTCGTTACCGTCAAGTCTCTTTACTCGTTTCGTAATACATCATCTCGCAACTAACTCATTAGTTGAAATGCTTGCAAGGCTTATGTGATGTGCATTACCGAGAGGGCCCAGAGATACCTCTCCGACAATCGGAGTAACAAATCCTAATCTCGAAATACGCCAACCCAACATGTACCTTTGGAGAGACCTGTAGAGCTCCTTTATAATCACCCAGTTACGTTGTGATGTTTGGTAGCACACAAAGTGTTCCTCCGGCAAACGGGAGTTGCATAATCTCATAGTCATAGGAACATGTATAAGTCATGAAGAAAGCAATAGCAACATACTAAACGATCGGGTGCTAAGCTAATGGAATGGGTCATGTCAATCACATCATTCTCCTAATAATGTGATCCCGTTAATCAAATGACAACACATGTCTATGGTTAGGAAACATAACCATCTTTGATTAATGAGCTAGTCAAGTAGAGGCATACTAGTGACATTTGGTTTGTCTATGTATTCACACAAGTATTATGTTTCCGGATAATACAATTCTAGCATGAATAATAAACATTTATCATGATATAAGGAAATAAAATAATAACATTATTATTGCCTCTAGGGCATATTTACTTCAGTAGAGGGATAAACTCAAGCAATATGATATAAACCCCATCTTTTTATCCTCGATGGCAACAATACAATACGTGTCGTTTCCCTTTCTATCATTGGGATCAAGCACCGCAAGATTGAACCCAAAGCTAAGCACTTCTCCCATTGCAAGAACGATCAATCTAGTAGGCCAAACCAAACTGATAATTCGAAGAGACTTGCAAAGATAACCAATCATGCATAAAAGATTTCAGAGAAGAATCAAATATTGTTCATATATAGACTTGATCATAAACCCACAATTCATCGAATCTCGACAAACACACCGCAAAAAGAGATACATCGAATAGATCTCCAAGAAGATCGAGGAGAACTTTGTATTGAGATCCAAAGAGAGAATAAGAAGCCATGTAGCTAATAACTATGGACCCAAAGGTCTGAAGTAAACTACTCACACATCATCGGAGGGGCCATGGAGTTGATGTAGAGGCCCTCCATGATCAATGCCCCCTCCGGCGGAGCTGCGGAAAAGGCCCCAAGATGGGATCTCTTGGGTACAGAAGGTTGCGGCGGTGGAAATAGGGTTTCGTGGTGCTGCTGGATGTTTTCGGGGTATGTGAACATATATAGGAGCAAGAAGTACGTCGGTTGAGCCACGAGGGGGAGGGCGCGCCCAGGGGGGTTGGCGCGCCCCCTGCCTCGTGGACGCCTCGTTCGTTTCTTGACGTCCACTCCAAGTCCTCTGGATCACATTTGTTCCAAAAATCACGCTCCCGAAGGTTTCATTCCGTTTGGACTCCGTCTGCGAAACACTGAAATAGGCAAAAAATACCGCAATTTGCACTGGGCCTTGGGTTAATAGGTTAGTCCCCAAAATAATATGAAAGTGTAAAATAACGCCCATTAACATCCAAAACAGATAATATAATAGCATGGAACAATCAAAAATTATAGATACGTTGCAGACGTATCAGCATCCCCAAGCTTAATTCCTGCTCGTCCTCGAGTAGGTAAATGATAAAAATAGAATTTTTGATGTGGAATGCTTTCTAGCATGTTCTTCAATGTATTTTTCTCTATTGTGGCATGAATGTTCAGATCCGAAAGATTCAAGATAAAAGTTCATTGTTGACATCACTGTTCAAGAACTCGGCCGAGTTACCATTTAAATGCCCAGTTAATCACTACTCAGTGCCTGACTGAGGCGAGTAGCACGTACTCATTTCATTAAATGGTCAAGCCGATTAACTGGCATTTAATCGGTTGTCAGACGATTAACTGGTTGTCAAACTGATTAATCGGTGATGGGTCATGTAACTGAAGCGGCATCCATAAAAAAAGGGGGTAACCGAAGCGGCAATCCAGGCCATTATGAGTTGTGAGAACTATTTGAGTATTTGTGGTCAGTGAACCTCATTACCTATTATGCTATTTGTGTTGAACCTTGTAGTGAATTATTCCATGTTCACATGTGTGGCTGCTATTTATGTTGTTATGTGTGGCTCCATATTTACAAGTTGTGTGGCTATCATTTTAATTTATCTTGTCATGTCTCATGTGTGGCTTCTTGTTGTCACATGTATGGCTGTCATTTAATCATTTATCTTGACAATGACAAGTTTAGAGCATATATAAATGCATATCTATCATCAATTCTGTAGGTTTGTTGCCCTTCGGTTTGGATGCATCATGATCAAACCATCTAGGTAACAATTCTACCTCTTGTCCATGATTTTTATAGGCCTACGAGCTACGACGTTATATTTTAGTATAAATGTATAATATGTAGCTATGAGCATTGGATTATGTGGTGTACAATACGTGAAAAACAAGTTACATGTTGCCAATATATTCTCATGTGCAGCCGATTAATGATCGACCGACTAATTGAGTTAAATGACCGATTAACCAATTAATCACTAATCAGTAGTCGACCGAGCAGTTACCAGTTACTGAGTTCCCGAACAATGGTTGACATAAAAATAGTAATACTCTAAGTATGAAAATCTAGCAATTATGTCTTATCAAAATACCATAGTCAAAGAAAACTTATCCATACAATGTCATATAGTTTAGCCATGCTTCATTTTCGTCACACAAAATGCTCCCATCATGCACAACCCCGATGACAGGCCAAGCAATTGTTTCATACTTAGCCTTTTCAAACTCTTTCAACTTTTACGCAATATATGAGCGCGAGCCATGGACATAGCATTATGGGTGGAATAGAATATGATGATTGAGGTTGTGTGAGAAGACAAAAGGGAGAAAGTCTCACATTGACGCGGCTAATCAATGGGCTATGGAGAAGCCCACCGATTGATGTCAATGCAAGGAGTAGGGATTTCCATGCAATGGGTGTACTAGAGCTATAAATATATGAAATCTCATCAAAGAAACTAAGTGGGTGTGCATCCAACTTACTTGCTCACGAAGACCTAGGGCATTTGAGGAAGCCCATCATTCGAATATACAAGCCAAGTTCTATAATGAAAAATTCCCACTAGTATATGAAAGTGACAAAATAAGAGACTCTCTATCATGAAGATCATGGTGCTACTTTGAAGCACAAGTGTGGAAAAGGGATAGTAACATTGTCCCTTCTCTCTTTTTCTCTCATTTATTTTTATTTTTATTTGGGCCTTCTTTTCTTTTCTTTTTTATGGCCTCTTTTTATTATTATTATTTTTCGTCCGGAGTCTCATCCCGACTTGTGGGGGAATCATAGTCTCCATCATCCTTTCCTCACATGGGACAATGCTCTAATGATGATCATCACACTTTTATTTACTTACAACTCAAGAATTACAACTCGATACTTAGAACAAAATATGACTCTATGTGAATGCCTCCGGCGGTGTACCGGTATTGCGATGAATCAAGAGTGAAATGTATGAAAAATTAAGCATGGCGGCTTTGCCACAAATACGATGTCAACTACATGATCATGCAAAGCAATATGACAATGATGATGCGTGTCATAACAAATGGAATGATGGAAAGTTGCATGGCAATATATCTCAGAATGGCTATGGAAATGCCATAATAGGTAGGTATGATGGCTGTTTTGAGGAAGACATAAGGAGGCTTATGTGTTATAGAGCGTATCATATCACGGGGTTTGGATGCACCGGCGAAGTTTGCACCAACTCTCAAGGTGAGAAAGGGCAATGCACGGTACCGAAGAGGCTAGCAATGATGGAAGGGTGAGAGTGCGTAATCCATGGACTCAACATTAGTCATAAAGAACTCACATACTTATTGCAAAAATCTACAAGTCATCAAAACCAAGCACTACGTGCATGCTCCTAGGGGGATAGATTGGTAGGAAAAGACCATCGCTCGTCCCCGACCGCCACTCATAAGGAAAGCAATCAAAGAACACCCCATGCTTCAAATTTGTCACACAACGTTTACCATATGTGCATGATACGGTACTTGCCAACTTCAACACAAGTATTCATCAATTTCACAATTACTCAACTAGCACACCTCTAATATTACCACCTTTATATCTCAAAACAACTATCAAGCATCCAACTTCTCTTAGCATTTAAAATTTATAACCAAAGTAAATTACCATGCTGTTCTAAAGGACTCTCAAAATGATAGAAGTGAAGCATGAGAGATCAATTATTTCTATAAAATAAAACCACCGCCATGCTCTAAAAGATATAAGCGAAGTACTAGAGCAAAAATTATCCAACTCAAAAGATATAAGTGAAGCACATAGTGTATTCTAATAAATTCCAATTCATGTGTGTCTCTACTAAAAGGTGTGTACATCAAGGATGATTGTGGTAATCTAAAAATCAAATACTCAAATCATACAAGACGCTCCAAGCAAAACACATATCATGTGGCGAATAAAAATATAGCTCCAAGTAAAGTTACCGATGGACGAAGACGAAAGAGGGGATGCCTTCCGAGGCATCCCCAAGCTTAGGATTTTGGTTGTCCTTGGATTTTACCTTGGGGTGCCTTGGGAATCCCCAAGCTTAGGCTCTTGCTACTCCTTGTTCCATAATCCATCAAATCTTTACCCAAAACTTGAAAACTTCACAACACAAAACTTAAAGAAAAATCTCGTGAGCTCCGTTAGTAAAAGAAAACAAACCACCACTTCAAGGTACTGTAATTAACTCATTATTTATTTATATTTGTGTTAAACCTACTTTATTCCAACTTCTCTATGGTTCATAAACTCTATTACTAGCCATAGATTCATCAAAATCAGCAAACAGCACACGAAAAACAGAATCTGTCAAAAACAGAACAGTCTGTAGTAATCTGTAGGTTTCTAATACTTATGGAACCCCAAAATTCTAAAATAAATTTCTGGACGTGAGGAATTTATCTATTAATCATCTGCAAAAAGAATTAACTAAATAGCACTCTCCAGTAAAAAATGGCAGCAAATCTCGTGAGCGCTAAAGTTTCTGTTTTTTACAGCAAGATCGCAAAGACTTTCCCCAAGTCTTCCCAAAGGTTCTACTTGGCACAAACACTAATTAAAAGTATAAAACCACATCTAAACAGAGGATAGATGAATTATTTATTAGTAAACAAAATCAAAAATCAAGAAACAAAAATAAAATTGGGTTGCCTCCCAACAAGCGCTATCGTTTAACACCCCTAGCTAGGCATAAAAGCAAGGATAGATCTAAGTATTATCATCTTTGGTAGGCAATTATTCAACAGAACACTTATAACCCTTAGGAAAGAAATCAAGAAAATCATTTGTAGCAAAAGGTTCCTTAATGATAGTGAGAAAGTTGGGGTGAACACTTTATGGATTTGAGATCCGCATTTTCCTTACTAGAAGTGTCACCCTTATTCTTAGGAACGTACATTAGTTTGGCAACTTTGGTAGGAGGATTTGAAGTATTCCTTACGGTAGAACAAGGGGACCCCAAGTTGGTAATAATACCCTCAAGTTTATCAATTCTAGTGGAATCTTGGTCAATTCTTTCATTAATTACAGGTTCTTTTTCTTTAAAACTTTTCAGAGCAACTCCTACCTTAGATCCATATTGGGTAATTTGGTTATGGATCTTTTTGTCCAAATTCTCAATCAATTCAACAGTGGCAACTTTATTTTCAATAATATCGAGCCTTTGCATAACATGTTCCAAAGTTAACATAGTTCCATTAACCAAGAGAGGTGGTGCGCCAAACAAATCTATCATAGCATTGTAAGAATCAAAAGTGTGGCTACCCAAGAAATTTCCTCCGGTAATGGTATCAATAATATATCTATTCCAAGGAATGATGCCTACATAAAAATTGTGAAGAAGAACGGAAGTAGATTGCTTCCTAGTAGATCTATTTTGCACATTGCAAATTATGAACCAAGCATCTTTTAGATTTTCTCCCTCCCTTTGTATATAATTAAGGACCTCATTCTCGGGAGATAAAGGAGTAGATAAAGGACTAGCCATAACAACGAAGCAAGTGAAAGAAAAGGCGAAAGGAAAAGAGGGCGAATAAAATAGAAAGGGTGAAGTGGGGGAGAGGAAAGCGAGAGGCTAATGGCAAATAATGTAATGCGAGGGATAAGAGTTTGTGATGGGTACTTGGTATGTCTTGACTTGTGCGTAGACTCCCCGGCAACGGCGCCAGAAATCCTTCTTGCTACCTCTTGAGAATTGTGTTAGTTTTCCCTTGAAGAGGAAAGGGTGATGCAGCAAAGTAGCGTAAGTATTTCCCTCAGTTTTTGAGAACCAAGGTATCAATCTAGTAGGAGGCCACACGTAAGTCCCTCGTACCTACACAAAGAAATAAGAACCTCGCAACCAACGCGATAAAGAGGTTGTCAATCCCTTCACGGTCACTTATGAGAGTGAGATATGATAGAGATAATAATGATAAGATAAATATTTTTGGTATTTTTATGATATAGATTGAAAGTAAAGATTGCAAAGTAAAATAGATTGGAAACTTATATGATGGAAATTAGACCCGGGGGCCATAGGTTTCACTAGTGGCTTCTCTCAAGATAGCATAAGTATTATGGTGGGTGAACGAATTACTGTCGAGCAATTGATAGAAAAGCGAATAATTATGAGAATATCTAGGCATGATCATGTATATAGGCATCACGTCCGTGACAAGTAGACCGACTCCTGCCTGCATCTACTACTATTACTCCACACATCGACCGCTATCCAGCTGCATGCATCTAGAATATTAAGTTCATAAGAACAGAGTAACGCCTTAGGTAAGATGACATGATGTAGAGGGATAAACTCAAGCAATACGATATAAACCCCATCTTTTTATCCCCGATGGCAACAATACAATATGTGTCGTTTCCCTTTCCATCACTGGGATCGAGCACCGCAAGATTGAACCCAAAGCTAAGCACTTCTCCCATTGCAACAACGATCAATCTAGTAGACCAAACCAAACTGATAATTCGAAGGGACTTGCAAAGATAACCAATCATGCATAAAAGATTTCAGAGAAGAATCAAATATTGTTCATAGATAGACTTGATCATGAACCCACAATTCATCGGATACAAACACAACGCAAAAATAGTTACATCAAATAGATCTCCAAGAAGATCGAGGAGAACTTTATATTGAGATCCAAAGAGAGAGAAAAAGCCATCTAGCTAATAACTATGGACCCGAAGGTCTAAAGTAAACTACTCACACATCATCGGAGGGGCCATGGAGTTGATGTAGAGGCCCTCTGTGATCAATGCCCCCTTCGACGGAGCTCCGGAAGAGGCCCCAAGATGGGATCTCTTGGGTACAGAAGGTTGTGGTGGTGGAAATAGGGTTTCGTGGTGCTCCTGGATGTTTTCGGGGTATGTGAACATATATAGGAGGAAGAAGTAGGTCGGTTGAGCCACGAGGGGCCCACGAGGGGGGAGGGCGCGCCCCCTGCCTCGTGGATGCCTCGTTCGTTTCTTGACGTCCACTCCAAGTCCTCTGGATCACATTTATTCCAAAAATCACATTCCCGAAGGTTTCATTCCGTTTGGACTCCGTTTGATATTCCTTTTCTACAAAACACTGAAATAGGCAAAAAAAACAGCAATTTGCACTGGGCCTTGGGTTAATAGGTTAGTCCCAAAAATAATATAAAGTGTAAAATAAAGCCCATTAACATCCAAAACAGATAATATAATAGCATGGAACAATCAAAAATTATAGATACTTTGGAGACGTATCAGTGATCTGAGGATTATCCTCATTACTGCACAGAAGAATTATGTCCTTGATGCACCGCTAGGTGATAGACCTATTGCAGGAGCAGATTCAGACGTTATGAATGTTTGGCAAGCTCGATATGATGACTACTTGATAGTTTAGTGCACCATACATTACGGCTTAGAATTGGGGCTTCAAAGACGTTTTGAATGCCACAGAGCATATGAGATGTTCCAAGAGTTGAAATTAGTATTTTAGACTCATGCCCATGTCGAAAGGTATGAGACCTTTGACAAGCACTTTGCCTACAAGATGGAGGAGATAGCTCAGCTAGTGAGCATGTGCTCAGAATGTCTGAGTACTACAATCACTTGAATCAAGTGGGAGTTAATCTTCCAGATAAGATAGTGATTGACAGAGTTCTCTAGTCACTATCACCAAGTTACTAGAACTTCGTGATGAACAATAATATGCAAGGGATAACGGAAACGATTCCCAAGCTCTTCGTGATGCTGAAATTGACGAAGGTAGAAATCAAGAAAAGCATCAAGTGTTGATGGTTTACAAGACCACTAGTTTTAAGAAAAGGGAAAAGGGAAGAAGGGGAACTTCAAGAAGAACGGCAAGCAAGTTGCTGCTCAAGTGAAGAAGCCCAAGTCTGGACCGAAGCCTGAGACTAAGTGCTTCTACTGCAAAGGAAATGGTCACTGGAAGTGGAACTGCCCTAGATACTTGGCGGATAAGAAGGATGGCAAAGTGAACAAAAGTATATATTTGATATACATGTTATTGATGTGTACTTTACTAGTGTTTATAACAACACCTCAGTATTTGATATTGGTTCAGTTACTAAGAGTAGTAACTCGAAACGGGAGTTGCAAAATAAACAGAGACTAGTTAAGGGCGAGGTGATGATGTGAGTTGGAAGTGATTCCAAGGTTGATAAGATCACCATTGCACACTCCCTTTACCTTGGGGATTAGTGTTGAACCGAAAATAAATGTTATTTGGTGTTTGCGTAGAGCATAATATGATTGGATCATGTTTATTGCAATACGGTTATTCATTTAAGTCAAGGATAATTATTATTCTGTTTACATGAATAAAACCTTCTGAGGTCATACACCCAAGGTGAATGGTTTATTGAATCATGATCATAGTAATACACATATTCATAATATTGAAGCCAAAAGATGCAAAGTTAATAATGATAGTGCAACTTATATGTGGCACTGCCGTTTAGGTCATATTGGTGTAAAGCGCATGAAGAAACTCCATGTTGATGGGCTTTTGGAATCACTTGATTATGAATCATTTGATGCTTGCGAACCATGCCTCGTGGGCAAGATGACTAAAACTCCATTCTTTGGAACAACGGAGCAAGCAACTAACTTATTAGAAATAATACAAACTGATGTATGCAATCTGATGAGTGTTGAGGCTCGTGGCGTGTATCGTTATTTTTTTATCTTCACAGATGATTTGAGCAGATATGGGTATATCTACTTGATGAAACATAAGTCTGAAACATTTGAAAAGTTCAAAGAATTTCATAGTGAAGTAGAAAATCATCGTAACAAGAAAATAGAGTTTATGCGATCTGATCGTCGAGGAGAATATTTGACTTATGAGTTTGGTCTTCATTTGAAACAATGCGGAATAGTTTCGCAACTCACGCCACCTGGAACACCACAGGGTAATGGTGTGTCCGAACGACATAACCGTACTTTATTAGATATGGTGCGATCTATGATGTCTCTTACCGATTTATCACTATAGTTTTGGGGTTATGCATTAGAGATAGATGCATTCACGTTAAATAGGGCACCATCTAAATCTGTTGAGACAACACCATATGAACTCTGGTTTAGCAAAAACCTAAGCCGTCGTTTCTTAAAGTTTGGGGCTATGATGCTTATGTGAAAAAGTTTCAACCTGATAAGCTCGAATCCAAATTGGAGAAATGCGTCTTCATAGGATACCCAAAGGAAACTGTTGGGTACACCTTCTATCACAGATACGAAGGCAAGATATTCGTTGCTAAGAATGGGTCCTTTCTAGAGAACAAGTTTCTATCGAAAGATGTGATTGGGAGGAATGTAAAACTTGATGAGGTAATTGTACCTTCTCCCAAATTGGAAAGTAGTTCATCATAAAAATCAGTTCTAGTGATTTCTACACCAATTAGTGAGGAAGTTAATGATGATGATTATGAAACTTCAGATCAAGTTACTACCGAACCTCGTAGGTCAACCAGAATACATTCCGCACCAGAGTGGTACGGTAATCCTGTTCTGGAGGTCATGTTACTTGACCATGACGAACCTACGAACTATGAGGAAGCTATGATGAGCCCAGATTCCGCGAAATGGCTTGAAGCAGATGAGATCCATGTATTAGAACAAAGTATGGACTTTGATTGACTTGCCCGTTTATCGGTGAGCCATTAAGAATAAATGGATTTTCAAGAAGAAGACGGACACTGATAATAGTCTTACTATCTACAAAGCTCGAATTGTCGCAAAAGGTTTTCGACAAGTTCAAGATGTTGATTACGATGAGATTTTCTCACTCGTAGCGCTGCTTAAGTCTGTCTGAATCATGTTAGCAATTGCCACATTTGATGAAATCTGGCAAATGGATGTCAAAACTACATTCCTTAATGGATTTCTTAAAGAAGAGTTGTATATGATACAACAAGAAGGTTTTGTCAATCCTAAAGGTGCTAACAAAGTGTGCAAGGTCCAGCGATCCATCTATGGATTGGTGCAAGCATCTCGGAGTTGGAATATATACTTTGATAATGTGATCAAAGCATATGGTTTTGTAAAGACTTGCAGTGAAGCCTGTATTTACAAGAAAGTGAGTGGGAGCACTACATCATTTCTGATAAGTATATGTGAATGACATATTGTTGATCGGAAATAATGTAGAATTTTCTGGAAAGCATAAAGGAGTGTTCGAAAAGAGTTTTTCAAAGAAAGCCCTCAATGAAGCTACTTACATAGTGAGCATCAATATCTGTAGAGATAGATCAAGACGCTTGATATATTTTCAATGAGTACATACCTTGACAAGATTATGAAGTAGTTCAAAATGGAAAAGTCAAAGAAGGAGTTCTTGCCTGTGTTGCAAGGTGTGAAGTTGAGTAAAGACTCAAAACCCGACCATGGAAAAAAATAGAAAGATAATGAAAAGTCATTCGCTATGCCTCAGTCATAGGTTCTGTAAAGTATGCTATGCTATGTACCAGACCTATTATGTACCTCACCATAAGTTTGGCAAGAGGGTACAATAGTGATCCAGGAGTGGATCACTGGACAACGGTCAAAAATATCCTTAGTGGAATAAGGTAATGTTTCTCGGTTATGGAGGTGACAAAGAGTTCGTCGTAAAGAGTTACGTCGATGCAAGCTTTGGCACCTATCTGGATGACTCTAAGTCTCGATCTAGATACATACCAAAAGTGGCAGCAATTGGCTAGAGTAGCTTCGTGCAAAGCATTGTAGACATAGAAAATTTGCAAAATACATACGGCTCTGAATGTGGCAGACCCGTTGACTAAATTTCTCTCACAAGCAAAACATGATCACACCTTAGTACTCTTTGGGTGTTAATCACATAGCGATGTGAACTAGATTATTGACTCTAGTAAAACCCTTTAGGTATTAGTAACATGGCGATGTGAACTAATTACATGGTGATGTGAACTATTGGTGTTGAATCACATGGCGACGTGAACTAGATTATTGACTCTAGTGCAAGTGGGAGACTGAAGGAAATATGCCCTAGAGGCAATAATAAAGTTGTTATTTATATTTCCTTATATCATGATAAATGTTTATTATTCATGCTAGAATTGTATTAGCCGGAAACTTAGTACATGTGTGAATACATAGACAAAAGAAAGTGTCCCTAGTATGCCTCTACTTGACTAGCTCATTAATCAAAGATGGTTAAGTTTCCTAGCCATAGACATGTGTTGTCATTTGATGAACGGGATCACATCATTAGAGAATGATGTGATGGACAAGACCCATCCATTAACTTAGCACTATGATCGTTTAGTTTATTGCTATTGCTTTCTTCATGACTTACACATGTTCCTCAGACTATGAGATTATGCAACTCCTGAATACCAGAGGAACACATTGTGTGCTATCAAATGTCACAACGTAAGTGGGTGATTATAAAGGTGCTCTATAGGTGTCTCCGATGGTGTTTGTTGAGTTGGCATAGATCGAGATTAGGGTTTGCACTCCGATTGTCGGAGAGGTATCTTTGGGCCCTCTCAGTAATGCACATCACTATAAGCCTTGCAAGCAATGTGACTAATGAGTTAGTTGCGGGATGATGCATTACGAAACGAGTAAAGAGACTTGCCAGTTACGAGATTGAACTAGGTATTGAGATATCAACGATCGAATCTCGGGCAAGTAACATATCGATGACAAAGGGAACAACGCATGTTGTTATGTGGTTTGACCGATAAAGATCTTCGTAGAATATGTAGGAGCCAATATGAGCATCCAGGTTCCACTATTGGTTATTGACCGGAGATGTGTCTCGGTCATGTCTACATAGTTCTTGAACCCGTAGGGTCTGCACGCTTAACGTTCTGTGACGATTTGTATTATGAGTTATGTGATTTGATGACCGTAGTTTGTTCGGAGTCTCGGATGAGATCGGGGACATGACGAGGAGTCCCGAAATGGTCGAGACATAAAGATCGATATATTGGAAGGCTATTCGGACATCGGAAAGGTTCCGAGTTATTCAGGTATTTTTTGGAGTACCGAAGAGTTACGTGAATTCTTATTGGGCCTTAATGGGCCATACGGGAAAGGAGAGAAAGGCCTCAAGGCTGGCCGCGCCTCTTCCCCATGGACTGGTCCGAATTGGACTAGGGAAAGGGGGCGCCCCCTTCCTTCCTTCTCCTTCTCCCTTCCCTTTTTCCTATTCCATGTGGGAGGTGGAATCCTACTAGGACTAGGGAGTCCTAGTAGGACTCCACACTTGGGTGCGCCTTATGAGGGCCGGCCTCCTCCTCCCTCCATCCTTTATATACGTGGCTAGGGGGCACCCCATAGACACACAAGTTGATCATTGATCTCTTATCTGTGTGTGGTGCCCCCCTCCACCATAATCCACCTCGCTCATATCATCGTAGTGCTTAGGCGAAGCCCTACGACTGTAGCATCATCATCACCGTCATCACGTCGTCGTGCTGACGAAGCTATCCCTCGACACTCAGCTGGATCGAGAGTTCATGGGACGTTACCGAGCCGAACGTGTGCAGATCACGGAGGTGTCGTACTTTCGGTACTAGGATCGGTCGATCGTGAAGACGTACGACTACATCAACCACGTTGTCATAATGCTTCCGCTTACGGTCTACGAGGGTACGTGGACAACACTATTCCCCTCTCGTTGTTATGCATCACATGATCTTGCGTGTGTGTAGGAATTTTTTTGAAATTACTGCGTTCCCCAACAAAAGAGGGAATTCAAAACCTCCAATAATAATCGTTGGAATTTTTCCAATAGAATTGATACTGTGGACTTGAGGTTGTTTCCTCGGAAAGTGTACCGTATGCTCATTACCATTAACATGAAAAGTGTAACATCCCAAATTTCCAATTTGGAATGTTATGCATTAGATCATCATTGCATATCATATTTTATTGCATTTTGGTTGGATCCTAGAAATTCTACGCAACTCAAGGACCCACGGAGAGAGTTGGGGATTTCGTTATTTTCATATTTGAGTTTTCTCAAATTTTGAAAAGAGGATCGTTTGATTTTAATTATTTTCTCTTCGAATATTTATTTTATGAAAATAAAAAGAGAGGGGATAAAATGACTTCCCCAAAATAAAGAAATATTGGAGATCTAATATTAAAATCAAATAAGATTTTATTCGGAGTTTTTATCGCTATTTTATTTGAATTAGGAAAAATATGCGTTTTGCAAAATTGCATTAGAGGCCCAAATAAATGTTCACCTTGCCCGGTAGATTTTTAGAGGACGGGGAAAATCTTTTTCAGGATTTTTGGAGTCTGCTTAGTATTTCTTTTATTCGTTTTTCTGAGCGGAATTATTTAAAAAAAGGGAACCGACCTACGGGCCGTATCCGGCCCGGACTACTCCCCAGGCCCCTCCTAATAAGCCGGCCCCCCTGCCCCCGCAGCCCACCGCCGCCACCCAGCCCACCCGCGCCCCAAACCCTAGCGTGCCGCCAGCCGCCGCCGCCTCCTGCCGCCGCGCCGCCGCCGCCGCCTGCCGGATCCCGTCGCCATTGACCGCCGTTGACCGGTCGGTTTTCTTCGGTTAAAATCCCGGTTTTTTATTTCTTCCGATTTAATTCGTTAGATCAGTTTTTCCATCCGTTTTTTATTTTGCGGACGTTCGTCCGTTCGTTCGTCTAAACGAACGCCGTTCACCCGTTAGTCACAGACAACGAACATTCGTTCGTTAGCCTATTCGTCAGTTTCTTTTCTTGAGTTTTTTGCGATTATTTTCGATCGCGATTTCTGATCCAATTTTCGTTTTAGTTTATCTTTTTGCTCGTTTATCAGAATCAGGCGATTCAAGCGCCTAGATCTTTGTCTCGAAGCCCTCTTTCTGTTTAACCAACTTAAATAAGATTTTGCTACTGTAAAATTTAACTTTAGTCCAGATTAGTAAACGGCTTTTGTTTCTTTCGTAGTTTGAGTTTTGTTGCTTCGTTTGGTTTAATTCTTTTTGCAACCGGAGTTCTTAAGTTGAACTTTCTGGTTAGATCTCTTATTTGAGTTTTACCCATGCTTCTTGTTGAGTGCTTATTGTATGCTTGTTTGTTTGCGATAGAGTACCCGGAGTGCGAAGCGTGCTACTACGAGTCTCTAGGTTTTGCGGATCATCAGCAAGGCAAGTAACACTTTGATCATACCTCTTTACTGCCTAGTTTTATTGCATTAGATCAATCCTCAAGCACTTGCATGATTAGGGTCTGATTAAATTGTGGGTTTTGGGAAGTAGTTGAGGTAGTACATGTGCACCTCTTTATTTTCAAACCTTGGGAGTTACTTCTACGTTGCTTATATTGCTATGCTATGCTCGTAGATGTGGATTGGGTTTGAGAGTATTCATGACAGATGTGAGTTTGTTAACTAATGGTTCAACTTAAGGTGGCAACTTAAATACACATCTGGGTGGATTGCTTGTGGACACCTGGAGTACCCAGTGTTGTCCTAGGATGTCCTGGAGGACCCGTGTGATCATCCTACGGCTCGCCACCCAGGCTCAAAGGGATCATAAGATTATTCATGCTAGAAACTTCCGTGTGCAGCCACAAGCTATTATGGGCTCTAGCATAGTTGAGTAAGTTGCATGAAGCTCTTGAAGAGGTAGACTAGCAGATGTAGTGGGTTGTAGGTGGTATAGTCTACCCAGAGTAGAGAGTTAATGCTTCAGAAAGACTATGTCTCGAATCTCCAACCATGGATGTATTCGAGTCTTGTGGGGAAAAGTGCGCAAACCTCTGCAGAGTGTATAAACTAATCATGGTTAGCCGTGTCCCCGGTTATGGACATCTTGAGTATCTGGTTCTTGGATTATCATGATTGATCTCATCACTCTTAATATAACTTGATTGGGTTTAATGATGTGTTTAATTGGGATTGAGTTGGAGGAACCTTCTCAATGTTTAACAACTACCATGATAGTTAAATATATTTATTCCTTTGTTGTAGGAAAAAAATTGGCATTTCGCCAAAACATATTAACCTTACAGCCTCCACCAGCCATATATGCATGTAGTGATAGCAATTATTCTGTTCATATTTCTCTTGTGTTACTTTGCCAGCATATTCCATGTGCTGACCTGTTTTCGGGCTGCAACGTTCATGTTGCAGACTTTTCAGACGACGAGTAAGGAGCCATAGGTCGTTGTCTTTCACTCAGTGATGTCGTTGGAGTTGATGGACTCACTTTATCTTCCAAGCCGTCTGCTGTTATCGATTTAGATGGCCTTAAGCCATATTTATTGCTTTAAGTTCTCTTTTGAGACATTCGATGTAATAAGTGTGTGATTGCTACTCTGTTATAAATCCTCAAGTACTGTGCGTGTCAGCATTACCGATCCAGGGATGACATTGATGCACAGAGATCGGACTGTTTGAGGTCTGGTCGCTACAAGATGGTATTAGAGCACACGCTGACTGTACAACACGACCACTAAGCTAAAACCCTAGATCACTACTCTCTTCTCATTTCTGACCCCTCTCCATTTTCTGCTCTTTAGGATGGCGGATGCGATGAACAAGTTTGCACAACCGGATGAAGACACACCCTTTGGACGACACTTAAAGGAAGTCACTAGGTACCTAAACATCGGAATACCAAGCTTCACGGGGACCTACAACGCCACTTTACCAAAAGAGGAGCGCTGGATGATCCAAGTTCAAGTTCCAGGAAGGACGTTCATGCGAGTCACTGAGCCCATAGAGTTTTCCTTTGATGCACCCACCTGGAGTCTAGGCAAGAGCATGGCAGCCCACATCACCATGGAACGCATTGGAGAAGTTTGCCACAAGGATCTCAAGGATACTATTTACCAGATTTGTGGACGCCGAGATGATCAATGGGAGATGATCAGCTCTAGGAAGGATAGATCTAATGTAGCTTTCATCCAGGAGTTAAACCAGCACATTCGTCGCCAGGAGAACCAGATGTGCGCATGCATGATAAATCTGAAGAAGGCAATGACAAGGATCACCGAGCTTGAAGAGGAACTCAAGGCTACTTGCGAAGATTATGAGGACGAAATCGTCGTACTAGTGGAGAAGAATGACGACCTGACAAGGAAGCTGGGAGAATTCATGGGAGACCCCGCACCAGGAAGAGAAGATGACGACTCCACCTACCCGGAGAACTACATCATCATCGACGACACCGACTCGGACCCTGATGATAGCGATGATGACTTTTGATGAAACTAGAGCAGATATTATGGAGTCTTCTACCAAGTAATTTTTCTAGTCGACCACCATAACAGTAGTAGTATTCCTCCATGTGTATAGTATAGTCCGAGCACTTTTGTAACGATAGTTGGATCGATTGTATGCCCTTGTTTGAATTGATTGAAGTGATATGATTGTGTTTGTCTCATGTGCATATGGGTAGTGTTTTCCCCCTAAACCCCATTCTACTATGTTTTCTCATCTTTTTTAAACCCATCAGATGCCTCCGAGACACGACAATGGATTTGCTTTCCCACCGGAGCTCACCCAGTTGATCCAGCAGTGGAATGCTTTGATGCAGATTCTAGTCTAGAACCAGAATCAGGGGAACAACAACAATAACAACAACCCACCACCACCACCTATTGATCACTTAGCCCGTTTTCTAAGGCTGAATCCGCCGATGTTCTCCAGTAGCATCGAGCCGATAGTTGCAGATGATTGGCTCCACAAGATTGGAAGGGAGTTGACCACTGCAGGATGCACAGATACGGAAAGAGTGCATTTTGCCTCACATCAGCTTGATGGACCCGCAGTAGCATGGTGGGAGAATTACACTGTCACCTATCCCATCGACATTGTTGCATGGGACCAGTTTCAGCAGGCCTTTCGCACTGCCCATGTATCAGCAGGAGCTATGGCCATGAAGAAGCATGAGTTTCGCAACTTACGCCAAGGAGGATGCACCGTTGGCCAGTATGTGGATGACTTTAGCAAGCTAGCACGTTATGCTCCAGATGACGTTGCTACGGATGCAACTAAACAGGAGAAGTTTCTGGAAGGACTAAATTATGAACTGAGCATACAGTTGATGGTAGCAACTTTTAATAACTACCAACAGTTGGTAGATATAGCTCTCATGATTGAAGGGAAGTAGCAGCAGATTGACAACCGTAAGAGGAAGTATGGACACGGGAAGTATAATTCTGGAGCTCAGTAGAGACCCCGTTTTACCCCAAACTCGGGAGGACCCCTTCAACATAACCATGGAGGTCACAACCACAATGGAGGGATTTCGCACAACCATAGTGGCCCCAGGAATGGAAATGGTAATGGAGGAAGCAACGGCCAAAACCGTACCAACCCTGCAACGCCCGCCAAGAAGGATCTAAGTCACATTACTTGTTTCAAGTGCGGGAAGAATGGACATTATGCCACAGAATGTTCTGAAGCAAACAATGGAAATGGCAATGGAAGCTCTCGGAAGAAGCCCAACCCTTTCAACAGGGGACAAGTGAACCACATTAGCATGGAGGAGATTGAAGCGCAACCCGATGCAGTAGTAGGTAAGTTTATGATTAAGTCATTTACTGCTATTGTTCTTTTTGATACTAGTGCATCGCATTCATACATATCAAGGGGATTTGTGGATAAGTTTAAACTACCAACCCAAACCCTTAGGACACCCATGCTAGTAACCTCGCCAGGAGCAGAGTATATGGCTAGCCTTTGGTGTGATCGGTTACCATTAAGGATTGGTAACTACCTGTTTCCCTCGGACCTAATAGTATTGGAGTCACAAGGACTGGATGTGATATTAGGCATGGATTGGTTATCGAAGTATGAAGGGAACATTGACTACGCCAGTAAGTCGATTTTGCTTACCACCCCAGAAGGAAGAAGGATCAAGTATGTATCCCGGCATGTGCCGAACAGGACTCAAGTAAATTCCTTATTAGGAGTTGTACAGGAGGAAGTACCAGTGGTGAAGGATTTCCCGGATGTATTTCCAGAAGAGTTGCCAGGCATGCCACCAGATAGAGACATTGAGTTTTTGATCGAACTTTTGCCAGGCACAGGGCCAATATCTAAGAGACCGTACAGGATGCCCGCAAAGGATTTAGAGGAAATTAAGAAGCAGATTAAGGATTTACTGGATAAAGGATATATTCGCCCAAGCTCGTCACCTTAGGGATCACCAGTGCTTCTAGTGGAGAAGAAGGATGGATCGTTGAGGATGGTTGTTGACTATCGTGGATTGAATGAGGTGATGATCAAAAACAAGTACCCATTGCCGATGGTAAATGATTTGTTTAACTAGTTGCAAGGAGCTAAGGTGTTTTTCAAGATCGATCTACGATCAGGGTACCACCAGCTAAAGATTCGAGAGCAGGATATACCTAAGACATCTTTTACCACAAGGTACGGGCTATATGAGTATACTGTTATGTCATTTGGTCTGATTAACGCACCTGCCTATTTCATGAACATGATGAACAAGGTGTTTATGGAGTTTTTGGATAAGTTCGTCGTGGTGTTCATTGATGATATTTTGGTTTATTCGAAGAATGAAGAGGAGCATAAGGAGCATTTGTGTTTGGTACTTGGAAAGCTCAGAGAACACCAGCTATATGCCAAGTTCAGCAAGTGTGAGTTTTGGTTGAAGGAAGTTGGATTCCTCGGACATGTTATATCCGGAGAAGGAATAGCAGTAGACCCTACCAAGGTTGTCACTGTGACAAATTGGGAAGCACCCATGTCGGTTGGAGAGATCCGGAGTTTTCTTGGACTCGTAGGATACTACCAGAGGTTTATTGAGAATTTCCCAAAGATTGCAAAGCCCATGACGGAGTTATTGAAGAAGGGCACCAAGTTCAAATGGATTGAGGAATGTGAGGCCAGTTTCTAGGAGTTGAAGAAACGTTTGGTTACAGCTCCAGTGTTGATTCTTCCAGATCAACGCAAGGATTACCAGGTGTATTGCGACGCTTCTCATCGAGGACTTGGAGCAGTGATTATGCAGGAAGGAAGAGTTGTATCTTATGCCTCACGACAGCTTAAACCCCATGAGTTAAATTATGCTACCCATGATTTGGAGTTAGCAGCCGTAGTGAATGCATTGAAGACATGGAGACATTTTCTCATTGGAAACCATTGTGAGGTGTACATGGATAACAAGAGTTTGAAGTATATCTTCACGCAGAAGGAGTTGAATCTCAGACAGAGGAGATGGTTGGAGCTCATTAAGGATTATGATATGAAGTTGCATTATCATCCCGGAAAGGCTAATGTAGTAGCCGATGCGTTGAGACGCAAGAGCCATGTCAATACACTCATGACCGGAGAGTTACCCAAGGAGTTAGCAGAGGATCTTGGTGAGCTATGTTTGGAAATAGTTCCGAGAGGTTATGTAACAACATTGGAGATTCAGTCTACTTTGATGGATAAGATCAGAGAAGCTCAGAAGACGGACAAGGAGATTGCTGAGATAAAAGAGAGGATGAGTAAAGGAAAAGCTAAGGGATTTTGTGAGGATGAGCACGATACCCTATGGTTTGAGGAGCGTTTATGTGCCTAATGATCCGGAGATCAGGAAGTTGATTCTGCAAGAGGCCCATGATTCACTGTATTCGATTCACCCAGGAAATACCAAGATGTATCTGGATTTGAAGGATAGTTTCTGGTGGACCGGAATGAAAAAGGATATTGCGGAGTATGTAGCAGTTTGTGATGTATGTCAGAGAGTGAAGGCAAAACATCAGAAGCCAGCTGGATTGCTACAGCCATTGCCGATACCCGAATGGAAGTGGGATAAACTAGGCATGGATTTTATCACGGGATTGCCCAGGACCCGTTCAGGCTATGACTCAATATGGGTTGTAGTCGATCGTTTGACGAAGGTAGCTCATTTCATTTCAGTCAAGACCACTTACACCAGTGCTAAGCTGGCAAAGATATGCATGACCAGGATCATATGTCTGCATAGAGTTCAGAGGACCATTGTATTAGATAGAGGAACCTAGTTTACCTCAAAGTTTTGAAATCAGTTGCATGAGACTCTGGGAACCAGGCTAGAGTTCAGTACAGCCTTTCACCCGCAGACAGATGGACAGACTGATAGAGTCAATCAAATTTTGGAGGACATGTTGAGAGCTTGTGCGCTAGACTATGGATCTAGTTGGGACGACAATTTGCCTTACACAGAGTTCTCTAACAACAACAGCTATCAAGCTAGCCTAAAGATGGCCCCTTTCGAAGCATTGTACGGAAGGAGGTGCAGGACACCATTGTTGTGGGATGAAGTTGGAGACCGGCAGTTATTTGGACCAGATTTGATTAAAGAGTCTGAAGAGAAGGTGACTCAAGGTAGCCCAGTCCAGGCAGAAGAGTTATGCAAATTCTAAACGCAAGGAGACAGTTCACGAAGTTGGAGATAGAGTGTATCTTCGTGTATCACCACTCCGAGGAGTGAAGCGCTTTGGAGTTAAGGGAGAGTTAGCACCACGTTTTGTGGGACCATACCGTGTTTTGGAACGTATGGGAGAAGTTGCTTACAAGTTGGAATTTCCCAAAGGATTGTGAAGAGTTCATGATGTGTTCCACGTTTCTCAGTTGAAGAAGTGCCACGCAGAGATGGCTGATATTCCCCTCAGAGATACAGTGCCACTGGAAGCGATTCAGCTGGATAGCGACTTGACCTACGAGGAGAAACCAGTCAAGATTCTTGATTTTGCCAGCCGAGTCACACGCAACAAGGTTATCAAGTTCTGTAAAGTTCAGTGGAGCCACCATACTGAGGATGAAGCCACCTGGGAACGAGAGGAAGACCTACGGAAGGATCACCCTCACCTATTTTCTAGCCAACCCGAATCTCGAGGGCGAGATTCATCTTAAGGGGGGGTAGGTTTGTAACATCCCAAATTTCCAATTTGGAATGTTATGCATTAGATCATCATTGCATATCATATTTTATAGCATTTTGGTTTGATCCTAGAAATTCTACGCAACTCAAGGACCCACGGAGAGAGTTGGGGATTTCGTTATTTTCATATTTGAGTTTTCTCAAATTTTGAAAAGAGGGTCGTTTGATTTTAATTATTTTCTCTTCGAATATCTCTTTTATGAAAATAAAAAGAGAGGGGATAAAATGACTTCCCCAAAATAAAGAAATATTGGAGATTTAATATTAAAATCAAATAAGATTTTATTCGGAGTTTTTATCGCTATTTTATTTGAATTAGGAAAATATGTGTTTTTCAAAATTGCATTAGAGGCCCAAGTAAATGTTCACCTTGTCCGGTAGATTTTTAGAGGACGGGGAAAATTTATTTCAGGATTTTTGGAGTCAATTTAGTATTTATTTTATTCGTTTTTCTGAGCGGAATTATTTAAAAAAAGGAACCGACCTACGGGCCGTATCCGGCCTGGACTCCTCCCCAGGCCCCTCCTAATAAGCCAGCCCCCGCAGCCCACCGCCACCACCCAGCCTACCTGCGCCCCAAACCCTAGTGCACCGCCAGCTGCCGCCGCCACCCCGCGCACCGCGCCGTCGCCGCCTCCCGCCGCCGCCTGCCGTCACCGGAGCCGCCGTCGCAGCCCGCCGGATCCTGTCACCGTTGACCGGTCAGTTTTCTTCTGTTAAAATCCCGGTTTTTTATTTCTTCCAGTTTAATTCATTAGATCGATTTTTCCATCGGTTTTTTTATTTTGCGGACGTTCGTCTGTTCGTTCGTTTAAACGAATGCCGTTCACCCGTTAGTCACAGACAGCGAACGTTCGTTCGTTAGCCTATTCGTCAGTTTTTCTTTTTCTTGGTTTTTTCGCGATTATTTTCGATCGTGATTTCTGATCCAATTTTTGTTTTAGTTTATCTTTTTGCTCGTTTATCGGAATCAGGCGATTCAAGCGCCTAGATCTTCGTCTCGAAGCCCTTTTTCTGTTTCACCAACTTAAACAAGATTTTTCTACTGTAAAATTTGACTTTAGTCCAGATTTGTAAACAGATTTTGTTTCTTTCGTTGTTTGAGTTTTGTTGCTTCGTTTGGTTTGATTCTTTTTGCAAACCGGATGTAACGCCGCGAGACCGACGCGCCAGGTGTCTTCCAGTTATTCGCTGTTGTTGCCTTGTCATTTGCTTGCGTGTTGCATTTCATCATGTCATCATGTGCATTGCATCATCATGTTTTTGAAACTTGCATTCGGCCGGGTCTCCCAGTTCCTTCCGTTGCCCGTTCTGAGCCCAGACGCACTCGCACGCGCCCGCGGCACCTCTGAAATATTATTATTATAAGTGGCCGGAAAATGTTCTCGAAATGGGATGAAAGTTCGCGTGCGGTGTTGTTTTGTTGTCAGTAGGCTGGCTGTCAATTTTCGTCGCATTCGGAGCTCGTTTGATAGCCCAACTGTTAAACTTATAGCGGCACTATAGCCGGTCACACGTCGGACGTTTTCGATATCCGGAAACAGTCGTCGGGCCGCTCTGCTTCTCTCTCTTCTCAGCCCACGGCCTCTCCACAGCCCACCTAGCCCACCTACTTATCCCCTCTGCTCCGGACCGTCGGATCGAGATCCGATGCCTGAATACGGATGAAAACCCCTCCTAACCCTAATCCTAACCCCTCCCTTTCCTTTTTAAACCCCCTTGCCATTTTGGGCAGCAACTAACCCCCTCCTCGAATTCAGTGCCCCGAATCATCAGCCGCCGCCACCTCCCACCTTCTCCTCATAATCCGGCGCCGGCCACCTCCTCTCCGTCACTTGGCACCATCCCATAGGCCGCGCCACTGCCAGTTGTCGTGCGTAGCCAATCGGGAGCCTCCACACGTCCTCCCCACGCCCCATTTCGCAGCGGCCCGCCCGAGCCCGCGTGGAGCCCGTCCCGGGCCGAGATGGGCCCGAGCCGCTGCCGCCCTCGTGTCCGAGCTCCCCGTGCGGGAGAGATCCCGATCCAGCAACGCCCGCGTCTCCCGCTCGACCCCGCCGCCTCCTCGCGCTCGCCGGAGTTCTCCGGCCACCGGCGACCCCAGCAGGCATGCCTCGATGCCACCGTGCCACCTCTCCCTCTCTCTCGCTTCCTCTGCTCTCCCTATCTCCCTCACTAACCTCTCTCTCTCCCTCTGCCATGGATGCTTGGAGCTCCGCCCGCTGCCGCATCTAGCTTCCAGATCCGGTGCCTAGGTGGCCGGATCTACGCACCTCTGGCCCTGCCTCGTCCGTTCCGTCGCTGAAGTTCGAGCTCCGCCACAGCAAGCCACGCCGCTGGCCCCTCTGCTCGTGCGGGTGCGAGACGAGGATGAACGCCTCCAGCGCCGTTGACCGCGGCCCTCGCCCGCATAGGCCACGCCTTCCCCGTGGCCCAGCCAGCTCCCGGCCTGCCCACCTCCTCCCACCGAGCCGGGCCAAGGCCCATGGTGAGAAGCTCCCCAGCCCAGGATGCATTAGATTCGGCCCAGAGTCTATTTTTTTAGACTCTGTGACTTGTCTATTATTCCAGGATTTACTTGTTTTGCAGAAAAGTCCCTAGAGTTCATGCATATAATAACTCACAAACCGTGCATCGGTTTAAAATGTTTTATATATGAAAAATGCTTAGAATTATGTGTAGATTAATAATATGCCACTTTCATGCATGTTAAAAATGTTTAAACTTGTTGTTTGCTTTATTTTGCTATATTGCCATGCTAAAATGCTTTAATTCATAACTTAATAACCGTAGCTCCATTTTTATTAAACTTTATATGTAAATGGGGTAGAAAATGCCTAGTTTAACATGGTGGCATTACTTTTCATGTTTAATAACTCTAAAATTGTGTATAGGGCAGAACAGTACCAACCTTAAAATATGCACATGGGGATTTTCCAGAATTGTTGTTTGTTGTTCCGGCCTCATTTAAACTTGTCTAGATAGGTAGTTTTCTTATGCTTCGCCTCTTGCCATGTTAATCAACATTTAATATTGTTGGATACATAAACGAGAGAGAACTAAATAAGTAATGTGGTGTTTTGTCAATATGCATCCCGTTGCATATTCAGCTCCACTTAATTTGTAGTATTGTTTGTGCACTTTGCCATGCCATGCCTCTTTAAACCGGACATGCATCATACTTGGTTGTGCATCATGCCATGCTTATGTGATGGTTGTTTACTAGGTTGTTTGCTCCTTTCTGGGTTGCTTCTCTCGTTAGCTTCGGCTTCGTTCCGGAGTTGTGAGGATCCGTTCGACTACGTCTGTTTGTCTTCCTCATGGCTCGTTCTTCTTCCTTGCGGGATTTCAGGCAAGATGACCATACCCTCGAAATCACTTCTATCTTTGCTTGCTAGTTATTCATTCTATCGCTATGTCGCACTACCTACCACTTGTTGTTCATGCCTCCCATATTTCCATGTGAAGCCTCTAACCCACCTTCCTAGCAAACCGTTGTTTGGCTATGTTACCGCTTTTGCTTAGCCCCTCTTATAGCATTGCTAGTTGCAGGTGAAGTTGAAGTTTGTTCCATGTTGAAACATGGATATGTTGGGATATCACAATATCTCTTATTTAAATAATGCATCTATATACTTGGTAAATGGTGGAAGGCTCGGCCTTATGCCTGGTGTTTTGTTCCACTCTTGCCGCCCTAGTTTCCGTCATACTGGTGTTATGTTCCTTGATTTTGCGTTCCTTACGCGGTTGGGGTTATGGGACCCCTTGAAAGTTCACTTTGAATAAAACTCCTCCAGCAAGGCCCAACCTTGGTTTTACATTTGCCTCACCTAAGTCGTTACCTTGGGTTTCCGGTGCTCGAGGGTCATCTTATTTTAACCCCC
>NC_041392.1:206964642-207013393 GCF_002162155.2 Triticum dicoccoides
TTTCAAGTTTTGGGTAAAGATTTGATGGATTATGGAACAAGGAGTGGCAAGAGCCTAAGCTTGGGGATGCCCATGGCACCCCCAAGATAATCTAAGGACACCTAAAAGCCAAAGCTTGGGGATGCCCCGGAAGGCATCCCCTCTTTCGTCTACTTCTATCGGTAACTTTACTTGGAGCTATATTTTTATTCGCCACATGATATGTGTTTTGCTTGGAGCGTCTTGTATTATTTGAGTCTTTGATTTTTAGTTTACCACAATCATCCTTGCTGTACACACCTTTTGAGAGAGCCATACTTGATTTGGAATTTGTTAGAATACTCTATGTGCTTCGCTTATATCTTTTGAGTTATATAGTTTTGCTCTAGTACTTCACTTATATCTTTTAGAGCATGGTGGTGGATTTGTTTTATAGAAACTATTGATCTGTCATGATTCACTTAGATTATTTTGAGAGTCTTAATAGCATGGTAATTTTCTTAAAATCCTAATATGCTAGCTATTCAAAGTTAGTAAAATTTTCTTAAGAGTGTTCTGAATACTAAGAGAAGTTTGATGCTTGATGATTGTTTTGAGATATGGAGGTAATAATATCAAAGTCGTGCTAGTTGAGTAGTTGTGAAATTGAGAAATACTTGTGTTAAAGTTTGCAAGTCCCGTAGCATGCACGTATGGTAAACGTTATGCAACAAATTTGAAACATGAGGTGTTATTTCATTGTCTTCCTTATGAGTGGCGGTCGGGGACGAGCGATGGTCTTTTCCTACCAATCTATCCCCCTAGGAGCATGCACGTAGTACCGAGGTTTTTGATGACTTGTAGATTTTTGCAATAAGTATGTGAGTTCTTTATGACTAATGTTGAGTCCATGGATTATACGCACTCTCACCCTTCCATCCTTGCTAGCCTCTTCGGTACCGTGCATTGCCCTTTCTCACATTGAGAGTTGGCGCAAACTTCGCCGGTGCATCCAAACCCCGTGATATGATACGCTCTTTCACACATAAACATCCTCATATCTTCCTCAAAACAGCCACCATACCTACCTATTATGGCATTTCCATAGCCATTTCGAGATATATTGCCATGCAACTTTCCATCATTCCGTTCATCATGACACATTCATTATTGTCATACTGCTTAGCATGATCATGTAGTTGACATAGTATTTTGTGGCAAAGCCACCGTTCATAATTCTTTCATACATGTCACTCTTGGTCCATTGCATATCCCGGTACACCGCCGGAGGCATTCATATAGAGTCATCTTTGTTCTAGTATCGAGTTGTAATCATTGAGTTGTAAATAAATAGAAGTGTGATGATCATCATTTTCTAGAGCATTGTCCCAAGTGAGGAATTAAAAAAAGAAAGGCCATAAAAAGTAGAAGGCCCAAAAAAAGAAAAATGAGAGAAAAAGAGAGAAGGGACAATGTTACTATCCTTTGCCACACTTGTGCTTCAAAGTAGCACCGTAATCTTCATGATAGAGAGTCTCTTGTTTTGTCACTTCCATATACTAGTGGGAATTCTCATTATAGAACTTGGCTTGTATATTCCAACAATGGGCCTCCTCAAGTGCCCTAGGTCTTCATGAGCAAGCAAGTTGGATGCACACCCACTAGTTTCTTTTGTTGAGCTTTCATACATTTATAGCTCTAGTGCATCCGTTGCATGGCAATCCCTACTCCTTGCATTAACATCAAACGGTGGGCATCTCCATAGCCCATTGATTAGCCTTGTTGATGTGAGACTTTCTCTTTTTTTGTCTTCTCCACATAACCCCCCTCATTATATTCTATTCCCCCCATAGTGCTATGTCCATGGCTCGCGCTCATATATTGCGTGAAAGTTTATAGGTTTGAGGTTACTAAAGTATGAAACAATTGCTTGGCTTGTCATCGGGGTTGTGCATGATGAGTGCATTCTTGTGTGACGAAAATGAAACATGACTAAACTATATGATTTTGTAGGGATGAACTTTCTTTCGCCATGTTATTTTGAGAAGACATAATTGCTTAGTTAGTATGCTTGAAGTATTATTATTTTTTATGTCAATATGAACTTTTGTCTTGAATCTTTCGGATCTGAATATTCATACCACAATTGAGAAGAATTACATTAAAATTATGCCAAGTAGCACTCCGCATCAAAAATTCTGTTTTTATCATTTACCTACTCAAGGACGAGCAGGAATTAAGCTTGGGGATGCTTGATACATCTCCAAGCTATCTATAATTTTTGATTGCTCCATGCTATATTATCTACTGCTTTGGACATTATTGGGATTTATTATCCACTTTTACATTATTTTTGGGACTAACCTATTAACCGGAGGCCCAGCCCAGAATTGTTGTTTTTTGCTTGTTTTAGGGTTTCGAAGAAAAGGAATATCAAACAGAGTCCAAACGGAATGAAACCTTCGGGAACGTGATTTTCTCAACGAAGAAGACCCGGGAGACTTGTACCCTACGTCAAGAAATAAAAGAGGAGGCCACGAGGTAGGGGGCGCGCCTACCTCCCCTGGGCGTGCCCTCCACCCTCGTGGGCCCCCTGTTGCTCCACCGATGTACTCTTCCTCCTATATATACCTACATACCCCCAAACGATCAGATACGGAGCCAAAACCCTAATTCCACCGCCGCAACTTTCTGTATCCATGAGATCCCATCTTGGGGCCTGTTCCGGAGCTCCACCGGAGGGGGCATCGATCACGGAGGGCTTCTACATCAACACCATAGCCCCTCCGATAAAGTGTGAGTAGTTTACCTCAGACCTACAGGTCCATAGTTAGTAGCTAGATGGCTTCTTCTCTCTTTTTGGATCTCAATGCAATGTTCTCCCACTCTCTTATGGAGAACCATTCGATGTAATCTTCTTTTTGCGGTGTGTTTGTTGAGACAAATGAATTGTGGGTTTATGATCAAGTCTATCTGTGAACAATATTTGAATCTTCTCTGAATTCTTTTATGTATGATTGGTTATCTTTGCAAGTCTCTTCAAATTATCAGTTTGGTTTGGCCTACTATATTGATCTTTCTTGCAATGGGAGAAGTGCTTAGCTTTGGGTTCAATCTTGCGGTGTCCTTTCCCAGTGATAGTAGGGGCAGCGAGGCACGTATTGTATTGTTGCCATCGAGGATAACAAGATGGGGTTTTCTTCATATTGCATGAGTCTATCCCTCTACATCATGTCATATTGCTTAAGGCGTTACTCTGTTTTTAACTTAATACTCTAGATGCATGCTGGATAGCGGTCGATGAGTGGAGTAATAGTAGTAGATGCAGGCAGGAGTCGGTCTACTTTGTCTCAGACGTGATGCCTATATACATGATCATACCTAGATATTTTCATAACTATGCTCAATTCTGTCAATTGCTCAACAATAATTTGTTCACCCACCGTAGAATACTTATGCTCTCGAGAGAAGCCACTAGTGAAACCTATGGCCCCCGTGTCTATTTTCATCATATTAATCTCCTACTACTTAGTTATTTCCTTTGCTATTTACTTTGCCTTTATTTTACTTTGCATCTTTTATCATAAAAATACCAAAAATATTATCTTATCATATCTATCAGATCTCACTCTCGTAAGTGGCCTTATAGGGATTGACAACCCCTATTTGCATTGGTTGCGAGGATTTATTTGTTTTCTGTAGGTACGAGGGACTCGCGCGTAGCCTCCTACTGGATTGATACCTTGGTTCTCAAAAACTGAGGGAAATACTTACGCTACTTTGCTGCATCATCCCTTTCTCTTTGGGGAAAACCAACGCAGTGCTCAACAGGTAGCAATGGTCTCTTTTCGGCGGAGTCCGGGAAGTGAACACGGTTCTTGTGTTATGGTTGTGCGTAAGTAGTTTCAGGATCACTTCTTGATCACTTCTAGCTTACGATCGTGCGTTGCTTCTCTTCTCGCTCTCATCTGCGTATGTTAGCCACCATATATGTTAGTGCTTGCTGCAGCTCCACCTCACTACCCTTTTCCTACCCATAAGCTTAAATAGTCTTGATCTCGCGGGTGTGAGATTGCTGAGTCCTCGTGACTCACAGATACTTCCAAACAGTTGCAGGTGCCGATGATACCAGTGCAGGTGACGCACCCAGATCAAGTGGGAGTTTCGATGAAGATCTTGATGTTCTTTTGTGTCTTTTCCGGTTGATCAGTAGTGGAGCCCAGTTGGGACGATCGGGGATCTAGCATTTGGGGTTGTCTTCTTTTATTTTGGTTCCGTAGTCAGACCTTTGATTGTACTTTGGATGATGTACGTTTAACTTGTATTTGTGTGAAGTGGCGATTGTAAGCCAACTCTTTATCCCTTTCTTATTCAGTACATGGGATGTGTGAAGATTACCCCTCTTGCGACAAGCCTACAATGCAGCTATGCCTCTAAGTCGTGCCCCGACACGTGGGAGATATAGCCGCATTGTGGGTGTAACACCGGAGTTCTTAAGTTGAACTTTCTGGTTAGATCTCTTATTTGAGTTTTACCCGTTCTTCTAGTTGATTGCTTATTATATGCTTGTTTGTTTGCGATAGAGTACCCGGAGTGCGAAGCATGCTACTATGAGTCTCTAGGTTTTGCGGATCATCAGCAAGGCAAGTAACACTTTGATCATACCTCTTTACTACCCAGTTTTATTGCATTAGATCAATCCTCAAGCACTTGCATGATTAGGATCTGATTAAATTGTGGGTTTTGGGAAGTAGTTGAGATAGTACCTATGCACCTCTTTATTTTCAAACCTTGGGAGTTACTTCTACGTTGCTTATATTGCTATGCTATGCTCGTAGACGTGGATTGGGTTTGAGAGTATTCATGACAGATGTGAGTTTGTTAACTAATGGTTCAACTTAAGGTGGCAACTTAAATACACATCTGGGTGGATTGCTTGTGGACACCTGGAGTACCCAGCGTTGTCCTAGGATATCCCGAAGGACGCGTGTGATCATCCTACGGCCCGCCACCCAGGCTCAAAGGGATCATAAGATTATTCATGCTAGAAACTTTCGTGTGCAGCCACAAGCTATTATGGGCTCTAGCATAGTTGAGTAAGTTGCGTGAAGCTCTTGAAGAGGTAGACTAGCAGATGTAGTGGGTTGTAGGTGGTATAGTCTACCCAGAGTAGAGAGTTAATGCTTCAGAAAGACTGTGTCTCGAATCTCCGAACATGGGTGTATTCGAGTCTTGTGGGGAAAAGTGCGCAAACCTCTGCAGAGTGTATAAACTAATCATGGTTAGCCGTGTCCCCGGTTATGGACATCTTGAGTATCTGGTTCTTGGATTATCATGATTGATCTCATCACTCTTAATATAACTTGATTGGGTTTAATGATGATGTTTAATTGGGATTGAGTTGGAGGAACCTTCTCAATGTTTAACAACTACCATGATAGTTAAATAAATTTATTCCTTTGTTGTAGGGAAAAATTGGCTTTTCGTAAAAAAATATTAACCTTACAGCCTCCACCAGCCATATATGCATGTACTGATAGCAATTATTATGTTCATATTTCTCTTGTGTTACTTTGCCAGCATATTCCATGTGCTGACACATTTTCGGGCTGCAACGTTCATGTTGCAGACTTTTCAGATGACGAGTAAGGAGCCATAGGTCGTTTTCTTTCACTCAGTGATGCCGTTGGAGTTGATGGACTCACTTTATCTTCCAAGCCTTCCGCTTTTATCGATTTAGATAGCCTTAAGCCATATTTATTGCTTTAAGTTCTCTTTTGAGACATTCGATGTAATAAGTGTGTGATTGCTACTCTGTTATAAATCCTCAAGTACTGTGCGCGTCAGCATTACCGATCCAGGAATGACACTGATGCACAGAGATCGGACTGTTTGAGGTTTGGTCGCTACAAGAAGTGACATTGCCTTTATTGCAATCAATAACAGCCCCTGCAGTATTCAAAAAGGGTCTACCAAGAATAATAGACATACTATCGTCCTCGGGAATATCAAGAATAACAAAGTCCGTTAAAATAGTAATGTTTGCAACCACAACAGGTACATCCTCACAAATACAGACAGGTGTAGTTGATTTATCGGCCATTTGCAAAGATATTTCAGTAGGTGCCAGCTTATTCAAATCAAGTCTACGATATAAAGAGAGAGGCATAACACTAACACCGGCTCCAAGATCACATAAAGCTGTTTTAACATAGTTTATTTTAATGGAGCATGGTATAGTTGGTACTCCGGGATCTCCTAGTTTCTTTTGTGTTCCACCTTTAAAAGTATAATTAGCAAGCATGGTGGAAATTTCAGCTTCCGGTATCTTTCTTTTATTTGTGACAATATCTTTCATATACTTAGCATAATAATTCATTTTAAGCATATTAGTCAAATGCATATGCAAAAAGATAGGTCTAATCATTTCAGCAAAGCGCTCAAAATCCTCATCATCCTTTTTCTTGGATGGTTTAGGAGGAAAAGGCATGGGTTTCTGAACCCATGATTCTCTTTCTTTACCATGCTTCCTAGCAACAAAGTCTCTTATCATAACATTGATTCTTTGATTGTGGGTTATCAAGATCAACAACATGTTCAATCTCTACATCATTGTTATTGCTAGGTTGAGCATCAACATGAACATCATCATTAACATTATCACTAGGTTCATGTTCATTTCCAGATTGTGTTTCAGCATCGGAAATAGAAATATCATTGGGATTCTCAGGTGTGTCAACAACAGGTTCACTAGAAGCATGCAAAGTCCTATCATATTTCTTTTTCTTCTTAGAAGAAGAACTAGGTGCATCAACATTAATTCTCTGAGAATCTTGCTCAATTCTCTTAGGGTGGCCCTCAGGATACAAAGGTTCCTGAGCCATTTTACCCCCTCTAGTTACAACTCTAATAGCATTATCATTTTTCTTATTATCTAATTCATTGAGCAAATCATTTTGAGCTTTAAATACGTGTTCTACTTGAGTAGTAACCGTAGAAGCATGTTTACTAATAAGTTTAAGTTCGCCTTTAACTCTAGACATATAATCACTCAAGTGTTCAATCATATAAGCATTACGTTTCAATTTTCTACCAACATAGGCATTGAAGTTTTCTTGTTTAACAATAAAATTATCAAACTCATCCAAGCATTGGATAGCAGACTTATTATGAGGAATATCATCTTCATCAAATCTATAGAGAGAATTTACCTTTACTACATGTGTCGGGTTATCAAGACCATGAATTTCTTCAATAGGTGGTAAATTCTTAACATCTTCAGCTTTAATACCCTTTTCTTTCATAGATTTCTTTGTCTCTTGCATATCTTCAGGACTGAGAAATAGAATACCCCTTTTGTTCGGAGTTGGCTTAGGAATTGGTTCAGGAAGTGTCCAATTATTATCATTACTCAACATATTATTCAATAGCAATTCAGCTTGATCAACAATTCTTTCCTTAAAAACACAATCAGCACAACTATCCAGGTGGTCTCTGGAAGCATCATTTAGTCCGTTATAAAAGATATCAAGTATTTCATTTTTCTTGAGAGGATGATCAGGCAAAGCATTAAGTAATCGGAGAAGCCTCCCCAAGCTTGTGGGAGACTCTCTTCTTCAATTTGCACAAAATTATATATTTCCCTTAAGGCAGCTTGTTTCTTATGAGCGGGGAAATATTTAGGAGATAAGTAATAAATCATATCCTGGGGACTACGCACACAACCGGGATCAAGAGAATTAAACCATATTTTAGCATCACCCTTTAATGAGAACGGAAATAACTTAAGGATATAGTAGTAACGAATTTTTTCCTCATTAGTGAACAGGGTGGCTATATCATTTAATTTAGTAAGATGTGCCACAAGAGTTTTAGATTCATAGCCATAAAAGGATCAGATTCAACCAAAGTAATTAACTCAGGAACGACAGAGAAATCATAATCCTTATTAGAAATACAGATAGGTGAAGTAGCAAAAGTAGGGTCATATTTCATTCTAGCATTCAAAGATTTTTCTTTCAGCTTAGCTAACAGTTTCTTAAGATCATATCTATTATTGCAAGCTACAAGATCTCTAGCAGTTTCTTCATCCATAACATAACCCTCAGGCACAACAGGCAATTCATATCTAGGGGGAGAATCTTCATCATCACTTTCATCAATAATATCAATTTCAATAATTTCATTCTCTCTAACCCTAGCAAGTTGTTCATCAAGAAATTCACCTAATGGCATAGTATTATCAAGCATAGAAGTAGTTTCATCATAAGCATCATGCATAGCAGAAGTGGCATCATCGATAACATGCGACATATCAGAATGAATAGAAGGAGTAGATGTCGCCAGTTTACTCATAACAGAAGGTGAATCAAGTGCAGAGCTAGATGGCAGTTCCTTACCTCCCCTCATAGTTGAGGGAAAAATCTTGGTTCTTTCATCTTTCAAGTTCCTCATAGTGATCAACAGATATAAATCCCAAGTGACTCAAAGAATAGAGCTATGCTCCCCGGCAACGGCGCCAGAAAATAGTCTTGATAACCCACAAGTATAGGGGATCGCAACAGTTTTCGAGGGTAGAGTATTCAACCCAAATTTATTGATTTGACACAAGGGGAGCCAAAGAATATTCTCAAGTATTAACAGCTGAGGTTTCAATTCAACCGCACCTGAAAGACTTAATATCTGCAGCAAAGTATTTAGTAGCAAAGTAATATGGAAGTAATGGTAACGGTGACAAAAGTAACAGTAGTAGTTTTGTAGTGATTGTAACAGTGGCAACGGAAAAGTAACTAAGCAAAGATCAATATGTGAAAAGCTCGTAGGCAATGGATCAGTGATGGATAATTATGTCGGATGTGATTCCTCATGCAACAGTTATAACATAGGGTGACACAGAACTAGCTCCAGTTCATCAATGTAACGTAGGCATGTATTCCGAATATAGTCATACATGCTTATGGAAAAGAACTTGCATGACATCTTTTGTCCTACCCTCCCGTGGCAGCGGGGTCCTATTGGAAACTAAGAGATATTAAGGCCTCCTTTTAATAGAGTACCGGACCAAAGCATTAAAACTTAGTGAATACATGAACTCCTCAAACTACGCTCATCACCGGGAGTGGTCCTGATTATTGTCACTTCGGGGTTACCGGATCATAACACATAGTAGGTGACTATTGACTTGCAAGATAGGGTCAAGAACTCACATATATTCATGAAAACATAATAGGTTCAGATCTGAAATCATGGCACTCGTTCCATAGTGACAAGCATTAAGCATAGCAAAGTCATAGCAACATCAATGGATACTAGGGATCAAACCCTAACAAAACTAACTCGATTACATGATAAATCTCATCCAACCCATCACTATCCAGCAAGCCTACGATGGAATTACTCACGCACGACAGTGAGCATCATGAAATTGGTGATGGAGGAAGGTTGATGATGACGATGGCGACGGATTCCCCTCTCCGGAGCCCCGAATGGACTCTAGACCAGCCCCCGGGAGAGATTAGGGCTTGGCGGCGGCTCCGTATCGTAAAACGCAATGAATCCTTCTCTCTGATTTTTTTCTCCCCGAACGTGAATATATAGAGTTGGAGTTGACGTCGGTGGAGTCTCAGGGGGCCCACAAGACAGGGGGCGCGCCCCGGGGGGGTGTGTGATAACCCGCAAGTATAGGGGATCGCAACAATTTTCGAGGGTAAAGTATTCAACCCAAATTTATTGATTCGACACAAGGGGAGCCAAAGAATACTCTCAAGTATTAACAGCTAAGTTGTCAATTCAACCACACCTGGAAACTTAATATCCGCAGCAAAGTGTTTAGTAGCAAAGTAATATGATAGTAGTGGTAACGGTAGCAAAAGGTAACAGTAGTAAAAGTAATGTTTTTGGTGTTTTGTAGTGATGATAGCAATAGCAACGGGAATTAAATAAGTGAAGAACAATATATGGAAAGCTCGTAGGCAATGGATCGGTGATAGAGAATTATGCCGTATGCAGTTCATCATGTAACAGTCATAACCTAGAGTGACACAGAACTAGCTCCAGTTCATTGATGTAATGTAGGCATGTATTCCGAACATAGTCATATGTGCTTATGGAAAAGAACTTGCATGAAATCTTTTGTCCTACCCTCCCGTGGCAGCGGGGTCCTTACGGAAACTAAGGGATATTAAGGCCTCCTTTTAATACAATACCGGAACAAAGCATTAACACATAGTGAATACATGAACTCCACAAACTACGGTCATCACCGGTAAGTATCCCGATTATTGTCACTTCGGGGTTAACAGATCATAACACATAATAGGTGACTATAGACTTGCAAGATAGGATCAAGAACACTCATATATTGATGAAAACATAATAGGTTCAGATCTGAAATCATGGCACTCGGGCCCTAGTGAGAAGCATTAAGCATAGCAAAGTCATAGCAACATCAATCTCAGAACATAGTGGATACTAGGGATCAAACCCTAACAAAACTAACTCGATTACATGATAGATCCCATCCAACCCATCACCGTCCAGCAAGCCTACGATGGAATTACTCACGCATGGCAGTGAGCATCATGAAATTGGTGATGGAGGATGGTTTATGATGATGATGGCGACGGATTCCCCTCTCCGGAGCCCCGAACGGACTCCAGATCAGCCCTCCTGAGAGGTTTTAGGGCTTGGCGGCGGCTCCATATCGTAAAACACGATGAATTCTTCTCTCTGATTTTTTTCTCTCCCCGAAACACAATATATAGAGTTGGAGTTGGAGTCGGAGAGGCACCAGGGGGCCCACAAGGTAGGGGGCGCGCCCTAGGGGGGCAGGCGCGCCTCCCACCCTCGCGGAGAGGTGGTGGCCCCCCTGGCCTTCATCTTTTGCAGGTATTTTTTATATTTTCCAAAAAGTTGCTCCGTGAAGTTTCAGGTCATTCCGAGAACGTTTGTTTATGCACATAAATAACACCATGGCAATTCTGCTGAAAACAGCGTTAGTCCGGGTTAGTTCCATTCAAATCATGCAAGTTAGAATCTGAAACAAGGGCAAAAGTGTTTGGAAAAGTAGATACGACGGAGACGTATCAACTCCCCCAAGCTTAAACCTTTGCTTGTCCTCAAGCAATTCAGTTGACAAACTAAAAGTGATAAAGAAAAACTTTTACAAACTCTGTTTGCTCTTGTTGTTGTAAATATGTAAAGCCAGCATTCGAGTTTTCATCAAAGATTATAACTAACCACATTCGCAATAATGCTTAGGTCTCAAGTTTACTCATATCAATGGCATAATCAACTAGCAAGCAATAATAATAAATCTCGGATGACAACACTTTCTCAAAACAATCATAATATGATACAACAAGATGGTATCTCGCTAGCCCTTTCTGAGACCGCAAAACATAAATGCAGAGCACCTTTAAAGACCAAGGACTGACTAGACAATGTAATTCATGGTAAAAGAGATCCAGTCAAGTCATACTCAATGTAAACTAACAATAATGAATGCAAATGACAGCAGTGCTCTCCAACTGGTGCTTTTTAATAAGAGGATGATGACTCAGCATAAAAGTAAATAATAGGCCCTTCGCACAGGGAAGCAGGGATTTATAGAGGTGCCAGAGCTCGGTTTTGAAACAGAGGTGAATAATATTTTGAGCGGTATACTTTCATTGTCAACATAACAACCAAGAGATGGCGATATCTTCCATGCTACACACATTATAGGCGGTTCCCAAACAGAATGGTAAAGTTTATACTCCCCCTTCCACCAACAAGCATCAATCCATGGCTTGCTCGAAACAACGAGTGCCTCCAACTAACAAGAGTCCCACGGGGAGTTTTGTTTGCAGTTATTTTGATTTAGTTTGCATAAAGCATGGGACTGGGCATCCCGGTGACCAGCCATTTATCTCGTGAGTGAGGAGCGGAGTCCACTCCTCTTGAGAATAACCCGCCTAACATGGAAGATACAGACAGCCCTAGTTGATACATGAGCTATTCGAGCATACAAAACATGATATTTATTTGAAGGTTTAGAGTTTGGCACATATAAATTTACTTGGAACGGCATGTAGATACCGTATATAGGTAGGTATAGTAGACTCATGTGGAATAACTTTGGGGTTTAAGGGATTGGATGCACAAGCAGTATTCCTGTTTAGTACAGGTGAAGGCTAGCAAAAGACTAGGAAGCAACCAGCTAGAGAGCGACAACAGTCATGAACATGCATTAAAATTAATCAGCACCGAATGCAAGCATGAGTAGGATATAATCCACCATGAACATAAATATCGTGAAGGCTATGTTGATTTTGTTTCAACTACATGCGTGAACATGCGCCAGGTCAAGTCACTTAAATCATTCAGAGTAGGATACCACCCTATCATACCACATCATAACCATCTCAATAGCATGTTGGCACGCAAGGTAAACCATTATAACTCATAGCTAATCAAGCATGGCACAAGAAACTATGATCTCTAGTTGTCATTGCAAACATGTTTATTCGTAATAGGCTGAATCAGGAACGATGAACTAATCATATTTACAAAAACAAAAGAGGTCGAGTTCACACCAGCTTTTCTCATCTCAGTCAGTCCATCATATATCATCATAATTGCCTTTCACTTGCACGACCGAACGATGTGAATAATAATAATAGTGCGCGTGCGTTGGACTAAGCTGGAATCTGCAAGCATTCAATAAATAGGAGAAGACAAGGCAATATGGGCTCTTTTATCAGATCAACATTTATGCATATAAGAGCCACTTCAACAATTTAATCATGGTCTTCTCCTATCGACACCCAAAGAAAAGAAAAGAAATAAAACTATTTACACGGGAAAGCTCCCAACAAGCAAAAGAAGAACATGAAATATTTTTGGGTTTTCTTTTTAATTACTACTACAAGCATGGAAATTAAAACTAGCTAAAAGCTACAAATAATTTTTTTTTTGGTTTTATTAAGGTTTATTAAACACACAAGAAGAAAGCATAAAAATAGAAAATAAACTAGCATGGAAATTACAGTGAAAGAGTATGAGCACCGACATCTAGCAATGAGTGTGTGAACATAAATGTAATGTCGGTGGGAAATACATACTCCCCCAAGCTTAGGTTTTTTGCCTAAGTTGGTCTATGGCCACGGCTGGCCTGGCGGGTATCCATAATAGTAGCTGGGGTCGTACTGCGATGCAGCGGCTATCGCCTGCTGAGCTGCAGCGTGGCGACGAGCGGCCTCCGCTCTCCTCTCGTACTCATCTGCCTCCTCTCTGGTAATAGTATATATTCCTTTTGCCTAATGATCAAAGAAGGCAGGAGCAGGGAGAGTAATATGGACAGCACGGCGTCTGTCAAAGATTAATCGATACTGGAGAGGTGATTCATTCCTCTCGACAAACTGGTGGTGAACCATAGCATTAAAGTCTAGGTAAGCAGGAGGTAATTCAATATCATCTTCGCGTATGGCTATACCAAGAAAATTAGCTATGCGGGATGCATAAATTCCTCCAAAGAAATCTCCATTAAATCTATTAAGATGCAACCTACGTGCAACAATGGCTCCCAAATTATAAGATTTATCTCCTAACACAACACTCCTAAGAATACTGAGGTCAGGGACACACATGTGACATGTCTCATATTTACCATTAATGCATCTACCTATGAAGAGAGCAAAATAATGTATAGCAGGAAAGTAAATGCTCCCTATGGTGGCTTGTGTTATATCTCTACATTCTCCCACAGTTATGCTAGCAAGAAAATCTCTAAATTCAGATTTGCGAGGATCCCTTATACTACCCCATTGTGGAAGTTTGCAAGCAGTGGTAAAATCCTCTAAGTCCATAGTATAAGAATTTTCATAAAGATCAAACAGGACAGTTGGAGAATTACGTGAAGATGAAAATTCAAACCTCCTCACAAAGGTACTAGTGAGATTGTGATACTGACTGCACTTCTCTTCCTCGAAGCTCACAAGATCGGCGTTACGCAAATATGCGTTGAATTCTTCCTTAATTCCTGCTCGATCCATAAAATTTTCAGAAGGCCACTCACAAGGACGCACTGGAGCGTCTCTTGGTGGCTCTTCATCAGCATCACGCATTGCAATCCTGGGTCCTTGCTTCCTTGAGGAACCACCTTGGAACATTTTCCTAAGCATTTTTCTTTCTCTGAAAAATTCTGAAAATTTTTAGTAACTTCAAAATAAAAGTAGACCAAACTCAATAATATTGATAGCAACTACTCCTACAAGTGCCTAGGGCCTATATCATGCATCAAAACTATTTTTGACCATATAAATTTGACATGCAAGCTCAAGAACAGGGTCACCTAAGCATCAAAAATTTGCAATGAATAAAGCACTAGAACAAAAACTAATTGGACCAATGGAGGAGTAACATACCAAGGAACAATCTCCCCAAGCAGTTTTGTGAGAGGTGCTTTGAGCAAGGAGATCGAAAATGGCAGCAAAATGAGCTACAACTCGTGCTTGAGCTGGATATTCGTGTTTGGGGAGGAAGAAGGAGTGTGTGGGTGAAAGTATAAGTGCAGGAGGGCCACAGTGGGCCCACGAGGTAGGGGGCGCGCCCAGGGGGTAGGGCGCGTCCTCCACCCTCGTGGGCAGGTGGTTGACCCCCCTGCTATGTTCTCAGTGCCAAATATTCTCAAATATTCTAAAAAAAATCATATCTAAATTTTAGGGCATTTGGAGAACTTTTATTTTCAAGGTATTTTTATATTGCACGGATAATCAGATAACAGACAAAAAAATATTTACTTTTATTTTATTTAATATAAATAACAGAAAGTAAAAGTGGGGTATAGAAGGTTGTGCTTTCTAGTTTCATCCATCTCATGCTCATCAAAAGGAATCCACTAACAAGGTTGATCAAGTCTTGTTAACGAACTCATTCCGAATAACATGGAAGCGGAGAAATTTCGAATAACACTATGTTACCTCAACGGGGATATGCACATCCCCAATAATAAGAATATCATATTTCTTCTTGACAGTAGGAAGAGGAAATTCAAAAACCTCCAAATATAATTGATGGAATTTTTCCAATAGAATTGATACTGTGGACTTGAGGTTGTTTCCTCAGAAAGTGTACCGTATGTGTTGGGGAACGCGACAGAAAATGAAAATTTTCGGTATAGCGAGCACGCCCAGGACCACTATGGAGACTGCATACAAGGTTTGATCTGTTCCGTACCGACTCGAAGCGCAGCGGAAGAAGAGTCGGTGGAGATCGTTGGTGCAGATCCCCGCAGCTAGGATTTACAACCTCCCAACCGCAAGGATGTACTCCCTCGCCGGACAGCCCTTCGGGAGGCGGTCGGACAATCCCCCGGACGATGTCGCGGACAGCCCTTCGGGAGGACCCTCGAAACTCGAACGGAGACTCGGACAGCCCTTCGAGAGGACACTCGACCAGCCCCTCGGGCAAAAGACCGAAACTATGACCTCTCTACGGGGTTGCACACATACGGTGCCAGCTATCCGGCAGGGCTTCACCGTCCAGAACTAGTTCCTGTCGGAACCCAAACAGCCTTACGGCTCAACGAAACTCTTTTCGTGGGAGGGAGAGAAGAAGCCAGATAATGCATGGCATGTGTATGAGAGCAAGGGGATCAGCTTTGGGCTGCCCACTCCTCCTCTATTTATAGGAAAGCCAAGGGGTAGGGATGGCCCACAAAAACCCAAAATGCCCATGCAAATGTCACACATGAAGGGCATAATGGGGAGGGAAGTGGAGCTCCATGGAGCCCCACATATGTGGCCGGCCAACCCCCTTGGGGGCCCCCATGAGGAGCATGCTTGGCCCCCAAGCCCTTCTAGAAGCCTTTTGGAAATATCCCAAAAGGTGACTCACCATAAAATATCCCAAAAAGCACTTTCACTATTCATGACGACATTTTTCAGCGTCCGTTCAAACTGAAAATATTTATGTGGGCTTAGAACATTTCCAGTACCCACCATAATAATTTTCAACGCGTTCCGAAACAATTCCGGTTTTAGTGATTTTCATCTGCGAAACGCATCTGAAGTGGCTCCGGCAGCTCCGGAACATTTCCGGTTTTTATCTCAAAAAATTCAAAAAAGCTTCCAGAATGATTCTGGCACCCTCCAAGAATTATCAGGCATTTGCCGAAACCAATTTGACTTAATGGTATATCCCGAAACAACTTTTCGGTATCATTGAAACTCATCCGATGACTTCTCTCTGCGGTACGATTCCGCTGTCCGAAACTTTTCCGGTGTCCGAAACTTTTTCAGTGATTTTCTCTCAGACTCCCTGTCTAGTATTCAGCAGATAGATGACCCTTAAGCGTGTGACCCTATAGGTTCGGTGAAGTATAGACATGACCTGGAACCTCTTCCGATCAATGATCAACATCGGAGCCGTGGACACCCGTATTGACCCCTATACCCACACGAATGAATATTTGAGTGAACCTCCAGTTTCCTTGAGCTATTCCTATTGCTTCGCGATATGTCACAAACACTCGAGGTGAGATTTATTGCATTCCTGTGGATCAACAATTTGTCCACCATGCAAGTTACCTCGTTACCGGTTTTGTTCTCTTTTCTCGTTTCCGTGTTCCGACATCCCAGTGATCAAATCACAATGTGTCTGGCCAGACGATGATGGATACCGTTACACTGAGAGGGCCCGAGTATATCTCTCCATTGTCGGAGGAGCAAATCCCAATCTTGAGCTATCTCGTTACTTGCATACTTTTCCGTGAACCCGTAAGCCGCCGTAATAGCCACCCAGTTACGGATGACATTTAACATACCCCAAAGTTCACGAAGCAAGTATGAAGGAACTCGATACTCTCATGGTCTAAGGAATTATGCAAACATTGACTTCTCTATGTTATTAACCATTAACTTGTGACGAATGTATCTCATAGCATAACATCAAATTGGGTCGATACAACACAAGTGTTCTACTAATAATTGTGCCCTCAAAATTGTCGGCATAGTCATGCCCATGATCAAGAAAATAGGATCATCATGCAATACTTGAGCCAGTCATAGAGGCTTGACTAGGAATACATTTTACCGTTTATTATCCCACACGTGCACATGAGTTTCCCTCCAAGCCTCGTTTTATTTGCAGACTCGAGAATCATTGCAGTTATAGCATGGAACATAAACCTTCATTACAAACCAGGAGATACAAAATAACTGATATTACTGCCTCTAGGGCATATCTCCTACAGACTCCCACTTGCACTAGAGTCATAATCTAGTTACATGGCTTCCCTAACACCAATGGCTATCCGATGTTGCTCATGCTTTGCTCGTGGTAGAGGCTTTGTCATCGGGTCTGACACATTCAGATCCGTGTGAACTTTGCGTACTTTCACTAAACCCTCTTCGACATGATGTCGAATGAGTTTATATTTGCGTTGAATATGTCTTGTCTTATGGTGCGAACTTGGCTCCCTTGCCCGGCACCACTATTATCACAATAGATCTCCACCGGGTCCTGGGCACTAGGAACCACACCAAGGTCTTCAAGAAATTGCTTGATCCATACCGCCTCCTTGGAGACTTCTGAAGCAGCAACATATTTCACCTCCATCGTAGAATCCGCCACAGTCTTTTGTTTGGAACTTTTCCAATCTACTGCGCCACCGTTCAGAATGAAAACATAGCCTGATTGAGATTTGAAGTCATCTGGGTCAGTCATGAAGCCTGCATCAGTGTAACCACTTACAATGAGCTCTTCATCACCTCCGTACACAAGGAGTAAATCCTTGGTCCTTCTGAGGTACTTAAGAATACCCTTGACTGCGGCCCAGTGTTCCAATCCTGGATCACTTTGGTACCGACTGCTAACACTTAGTGCATAGGAAACATCCGGTCTTGTACATAGCATGGCATACATAATAGAACCAACTGCCGAGGCATATGGAACATCATTCATTTGCACTCGCTCATCGAGAGTCCGAGGACACTGATTCTTGCAAAGCACTGTGCCAGGTGACATAGGGAGAAGGCCCTTCTTGGATTTCTCCATGTTGAACCTTTTCAACACCTTGTCAATGTACGTGCTTTGGCTAAGCGCTATCAGGCGTTTTGATCTATCTCTATAGATTTTGATGCCCAATACATATGCCGCTTCGCCTAAGTCTTTCATTGAAAACCTCTTTTGCAATGAGTCTTTTATTTTGCTAAGAAAATTCACGTCATTTCCAATCAACAATATGTCATCCACATACAAGATTAGAAATGCTTTTGCGCTCCCACTAAACTTCTTGTAAACACAAGATTCTTCGTCATTCCTGATGAAGCCAAACTCTTTGACCACTTCATCAAAATGAATGTTCCAGCTCCTTGATGCTTGCTTCAGACCATAAATGGCTTTCTGAAGTTTGCATACCTTTCCAGCATCCTCATGAATGACAAAACCTTCTGGTTGTATCATGTATACATCCTCTTTGAGGTTTCCATTTAGGAAATCCATTTTGACATCCATCTGCCATATTTCATAGTCGAAATAAGCAGCAAATGCTAGCAATATCCGAACAGACCTAAGCATAGCTATGGGAGAGAAAGTCTCGTCGTAGTCCACTCCTGGAACTTGCGTGAACCCTTTCGCGACAAGTCTAGCTTTGTGGATAGTAATGTTACCATCCGCGTCCGTCTTTCTTTTGAAAATCCATTTACAACCAATCGGCTTTACGCCTTCTGGAAGTTCCTCCAAGTTCCAAACTTGGTTTTCGTACATGGATTCCATTTCAGATCTCATGGCTTTGTGCCATTCTTTTGAGCTGGGCCCCGCCATCACTTCCTTGTAGTGCGCAGGTTCATCGTCTTCAAGAATGAAGATTACGTTATGAAACCACTCAGGTGGCTGGATAGCCCTACCTGATCTGCGCGGTTCAGTTACAACATTGTCTGAAGTCTCCGCATCACATGCGACAACTTCCGGATCGGTTGTACGGATAATTAGCGGAATTTCTTCTGGTTCCTTAGCCATATCAACGGTTGCCGAAGATTCACTAATCTCATTAAGTTGTACTGTCCTCCCACTCACTTCTTTAGTGAGAAACTCTTTCTCAAGAAAGACTCCATGTTTTGCAACAAACACTTTGTTCTCGGAGGCGTGGTAAAAAGAATACCCAACTGTCTCCTTGGGATAACCTACAAAGTAACATTTTTCTGATCTGGGATCAAGTTTGCTTGGTTGTAAACGCTTTACATAAGCTTCACAACCCCAAATTTTGAAAAACGACAGGTTGGGTTTCTTCCCGTGCCACATCTCATGTGGTGTCGTCTCAACAGATTTAGACGGTGCTTTGTTTAGTGTGTGAGCAGCAGTAAGTAGTGCGTGACCCCAAAAAGATATTGGAAGATTTGTAAGAGACATCGTCGACCTTACCATGTCCAACAAGGTTCGGTTACGTCGTTCCGATACTCTGTTTCTCTGTGGAGTTCCGGGAGGCGTAAGTTGTGAAACGATTCCACGGTCACTCAGATGTTGGCCAAACTCATGACTAAGATACTCGCCTCCGCGATCAGACCGCAGAAACTTAATCTTTTTGTCACGATGATTTTCTACCTCATTCTGAAATTCTTTAAACTTTTCAAAGGTTTCTAACTTATGCTTCATTAAGTAGATATATCCATACCAACTTAAATCATCAGTAAAAGTCACGAAGTAGAAATACCCACCCCGTGCGGATGTGTTCATTGGACCACATACATCACTATGTATTATTCCCAATAATTCATCCGCCCGTTCAGGATGACCCGTGAACGGCGTCTTGGTCATTTTCCCCATCAAGCAAGCTTTACATGTGCCAAATGATTCAAAATCAAAGGACGGTAAAACTCCATTTTTATGGAGTCTTTGCATGCGTTTCTTTCCGATGTGGCCAAGCCGACAGTGCCACAAGAAAGTGGTGGTGGTATCAGCCTTCTTAAGGCGTTTAGCATTCACATTAAAGACATCATTTCCACATTCAAGATTTAGTATGAAAAGGCCCCCAACAATGGGTGCAAATCCATAAAACATATCCTTACAATAAAGTGAACAACCATTGTTCTCAGACTTGTACAAATACCCATCGCATACTAAACATGATCCGGAGATAATGTTTCTACACAACAGTGGAACAAAATAACAGTTACTTAGTTCTAAGATAAATCCTGAAGGGAGACGTAGAGGCATAGTGCCGACGGCTTGAGCGGCGATCCCAGCGCCGTTCTCGACGCGCATCACGACTTCATTCTTTGCCAGCTTGCGCACCTTCTGAAGCCCCTGTATCGAGTTGCAAATGTGAGCAACCGATCCGGTATCAAATACCCAAGACTTAGAATTTCCGCTAGCAAGCAAAACGTCAATGACATTAACTTGTATAACAATTATACCTTTTCCGGTTTTCCTGGTCTTCTTATCTTCCAGATACTTCTTGCAGTTTCTCTTCCAGTGTCCTATGCCCTTGCAGTAGAAGCACTCAGTTTCATTCTTGCCTCCGCCCTTAGAGTTGCTTTGGGAGCCGGTCTTACCGGCGCCCTTGCCCTTCTTTGGCTTGCCTTTCTTTTTAAAACTGGCGGTTTTATTCACAAGCAACACTTGCTTGCGATTTTTCACAGTCCTCCTTCTGTAGTTTTCAGCATGGCGAGCACCTCTTCCGGTGTCTTCTCCATCCCTGTCATGTTGTAGTTCATGACAAAACCGTTGTAAGACGGGGGGAGTGAAGAAAGCAACATGTCCATCATATGGCCAGGTGGAAGTGGAAATTCCAGGGCTTTAAGCCTTTCAGAATAGCCAATCATTTTGACCACGTGTTCGCCAACTGAACTACCCTCAGCCATCTTGCATTCCATCAAAGCCTTCATGATATCAAATCGTTCAGACTTTGCGGTTTCCTTGTACAAAGCATCCAATTCCCGGATCATATCACAGGGTTTATGGAATTCAAAACGTTTTTGAAGCCCTGGACTCATGCAAGCTAGCATGAGGCACTGCACTAAGTTGTGATCATCATCCTTAGTGGCCCAGACATTTTGTTCATCTTCCGGGGCCTCTGCCGCCGGTTTAGCTGGAAGAGCAGTTTCAAGCACGTACAATTTCTTAGCGCTCCTGAGGACAATCCTCAGGTTACGGACCCAGTCCGCATAGTTGTTTCCAGTCGTAGCTAACTTCTCTTTCTCTAACATCGAGCCTAAGTTGAACGCGGTGTTGCGAGCCATTTGATCTACAACGGAAAACACAAGTTTCACTTAGACTTTGTTTATAATGAAATTTGCACTAGTGAATAAACATTTTTATTCTAAAATGCACTCCCACTCAAATCAATATCTCTCAAAATTGATTATGAGTGATTCAAGATCCATGTCTTGATTGTTCGCCATTGGTGTAACACCACTGATGACAAAAATCTTAACCGGTAGGACAACTTGCCAATCACATCACTATATGACCCTTGTTCATCTTTCGATGCGTGTGTTCCGAGCTCATGACGGTCATGCATGAACGTCAAGACAACCAAGTGATCTCGCTGCGAGGTCTCAACTCACCCGCCTCACACTTCTCTAATCGTTCGTACCCGTGTGACATGGCGCACCCCGAAAAGATAGGTGTCGTGAAGGTGCTACACTTGGGAGAACACTATCTACTTGATATCTTTAAGTGAGAGATCACCCTAATAAAAGCGACTACCGCGCAATCAAGAAGGGTGCATCATAGGGGATAAACATCTCAGGCAATTCATAATTAGCATGATATGGTATAGCCCTTTCTGACGGAGAAGTCTTTCAATTCTTCGTCTTCGACATTTGCGTCGGTGTTCACCTTCGCGAAGATTGCCACCACCTTGTCGATGCACCAGATAATATTGCTATCTCTATAGCTAATAAAATAAGTGCATTACTTAAGGTTGGCACGCAGGTCATTAAAGTGCAATCATATGGCTCCAGCCATCATGCCGAATCATGACACGCAGGTCATGTTAATTACATCATATAGTCATCTCATACATAATAAAATTGAATATGAGCATTGCTATACCACATCATGTGCACATCCTGCAAAACCAAGTTAGACGCCTCTAATCGGTTTATGCAAAATTTTATTTTACGTGGCTTCTAAGGTTTTGACTTAAACCGCAGCTACCAACGTTTTATCATCAAGTATGATTATTCAAGTTGCTATATTAACATCTCGGGGTGTATGAAACACGAGATAATTAAATCTCGAGCCCCATACAAAACTTCGTCATACGCATGACCCCCGTGCAGATCATATCTACAATGCCCTTTCATCTGCGAATTTCATCTTTCTTTTGACTATGGCAGAACCCAAAGAACTGATAGCACTTCCATGATCAATCAGGATCACGGATTGCCAGAACTTTGTCAAATTCTACCATGTTGTCTCAAGATTGAGCAAACGCAAATTCAAGGGAAGCAACAAGAATGTCGGGTAACTGATTTCATCTGTCACCCGCATAAATAATTTTCGGCAATAGATCTCATCTATTCCAAAATTATATTATGCAATACCCATAAATCTCCATGTATTCTAGATCGTAACCTACATCTACGCATAGCACGGCTCTTGATGCCACTGTTGGGGAACGCGATAGAAAACGAAAATTTTCGGTATAGCGAGCACGCCCAGGACCACTATGGAGACTGCATACAAGGTTTGATCTGTTCCGTACCGACTCGAAGCGCAGCGGAAGAAGAGTCGGTGGAGATCGTTGGTGCAGATCCCCGCAGCTAGGATTTACAACCTCCCAACCGCAAGGATGTACTCCCTCGCCGGACAGCCCTTCGGGAGGCGGTCGGACAGTCCCGCGGACGATGTCGCGGACAGCCCTTCGGGAGGACCCTCGAAACTCGAACGGAGACTCGGACAGCCCTTCGGGAGGACACTCGAACAGCCCCTCGGGCAAAAGACCGAAACTACGACCTCTCTACGGGGTTGCACACATACGGTGCCAGCTATCCGGCAAGGCTTCGCCGTCCAGAACTAGTTCCTGTCGGAACCCAGACAGCCTTACGGATCTACGAAACTCTTTTCATGGGAGGGAGAGAAGAAGCCAGATAATGCATGGCATGTGTATGAGAGCAGGGGGATCATCTTTGGGCTGCCCACTCCTCCTCTATTTATAGGAAAGCCAAGGGGTAGGGATGGCCCACAAAAACCCAAAATGCCCATGCAAATGTCACACATGAAGGGCATAATGGGGAGGGAAGTGGAGCTCCATGGAGCCCCACACATGTGGCCGGCCAACCCCCTTGGGGGGGCCCCCATGAGGAGCATGCTTGGCCCCCAAGCCCTTCTAGAAGCCTTTTGGAAATATCCCAAAAGGTGACTCACCATAAAATATCCCAAAAAGCACTTTCACTATTCACGGCGACATTTTTCAGCGTCCGTTCGAACTGAAAATATTTATGTGGGATTAGAACATTTCTAGTACCCACCATAATAATTTTCAACGCGTTCCGAAACAATTCCGGTTTTAGTGATTTTCATCTGCGAAACGCATCTGAAGTGGCTCCGGCAACTCCGGAACATTTCCGGTTTTTATCTCAGAAAATTCCAAAAAGCTTCCAGAATGATTCTGGCACCCTCCAAGAATTATCAGGCATTTGCCGAAACCAATTTGACTTAATGGTATATCCCGAAACAACTTTTCGGCATCATTGAAACTCATCCGATGACCTCTCTCTGCGGTACGATTCCGCTGTCCGAAACTTTTCCGGTGTCCGAAACTTTTTCGGTGATTTTCTCTCAGACTCCCTGTCTAGTATTCAGCAGATAGATGACCCTTAAGCGTGTGACCCTATAGGTTCGGTGAAGTATAGACATGACCTGGAACCTCTTCCGATCAATGATCAACATCGGAGCCGTGGACACCCGTATTGACCCCTATACCCACACGAATGAATATTCGAGTGACCTCTAGTTGCCTTGAGCTATTCCTGTTGCTTCGTGATATGTCACAAACGCTCGAGGTGAGATTTATTGCATTCCTGTGGATCAACAATTTGTCCACCATGCAAGTTACCTCGTTACCGGTTTTGTTCTCTTTTCTCGTTTCCGTGTTCCGGCATCCCAGTGATCAAATCACAATGTGTCTGGCCAGACGATGATGGATACCGTTACACCGAGAGGGCCCGAGTATATCTCTCCATCGTCGGAGGAGCAAATCCCAATCTTGAGCTATCTTGTTACTTGCCATACTTTTCCGTGAACCCGTAAGCCGCCGTAATAGCCACCCAGTTACGGATGACGTTTAACATACCCCAAAGTTCACGAAGCAAGTATGAAGGAACTCGTTACTCTCATGGTCTAAGGAATTATGCAAACATTGACTTCTCTGTGTTATTAACCATTAACTTGTGACGAATGTATCTCATAGCATAACATCAAATTGGGTCGATACAACACAAGTGTTCTACTAATAATTGTGCCCTCAAAATTGCCGGCATAGTCATGCCCGTGATCAGGAAAACAGGATCATCATGAAATACTTGAGCCAGTCATAGAGGCTTGACTGGGAATACATTTACCATTTATTATCCCACACGTGCACATGAGTTTCCCTCCAAGCCTCGTTTTATTTGCAGACTCGAGAATCATTGCAGTTATAGCATGGAACATAAACCTTCATTACAAACCAGGAGATACAAAATAACTGATATTACTGCCTCTAGGGCATATCTCCTAGAGTATGCTCATTACCATTAACATGAAAAGTGACATTGTCTTTAGTGCAATCAATAACAGCCCCTGCAGTATTCAAAAAGGGTCTTCCAAGAATAATAGACATACTATCGTCCTCGGGAATATCAAGAATAACAAAGACTGTTAAGATAGTAACGTTTGCAACTACAACAGGCACATCCTCACAAATACCGACAGGTATAGCAGTTGATTTATCAGCCATTTGCAAAGATATTTTAGTAGGTGTCAACTTATTCAAATCAAGTCTACGATATAAAGAGAGAGGCATAACACTAACACCGGCTCCAAGATCACATAAAGCAGTTTTAACATAGTTTCTTTTAATAGAGCATGGTATAGTGGGTACACTGGGATCTCCAAGTTTCTTAGGTATTCCACCCTTAAAAGTATAATTAGCAAGCATGGTGGAAATTTCAGCTTTCGATATCTTTCTTTTATTTGTAACAATTTCTTTCATATACTTAGCATAAGGATTCATTTTAAGCATATCAGTTAATCGCATACGCAAAAAGATAGGTCTAATCATTTCAGCAAAGCGCTCAAAATCCTCATCATCCTTTTTCTTGGATGGTTTGGGAGGAAAAGGCATGGGTTTCTGAACCCATGGTTCTCTTTCTTTACCATGTTTCCTAGCAACAAAGTCTTTCTTATCATAAGTTGATTCTTTGATTGTGGGTTATCAAGATCAACAGCAGGTTCAATTTCTATATCATTATCATTACTAGGTTGAGCATCATCATGAGCATTATCATTAACATTATCACTAGTTTCAGGTTCATTACCAGATTGTGTTTCAGCATCGGAGATAGAAATATCATTTGGATTCTCAGGTGTTTCAGTAATAGGTTCACTAGAAGCATGCAAAGTCCTATCATTTTTCTTTTTCTTCCTTTTAGAAGGACTAGGTGCATCTATATTATTTCTCTGAGAATCTTGCTCAATTCTCTTAGGATGACCTTCAGGATACAAAGGTTCCTGGGTCATTTTACCACCTCTAGTCATAACTCTAACAGCATTATCATTATCCTTACTATTCAATTCATTGAGCAAATGATTTTGAGCTTTAAGTACATGTTCTACTTGAGTGGTAACCATAGAAGCATGTTTACTAATCAGTTTAAGTTCACCTTTGACATTAGCCATATAATCACCCAAGTGTTCAAGCATATTTGAATTGTATTTCAATTGTCTACCAAAATAAACATTAAAATCTTCTTGCTTAGCCATAAATTTATCAAACTCATCTAAGCATGGGCTAGAAAATTTAGTAAATGGGATTTCAGCTTTATCATATTTATAGAGAGAATTTACCTTTACTACTTGTGTCGGGTTATCAAGACCATGAGTTTCTTCAATAGGTAGAGGATTAATATCATATGTTTCTTCAATAGGCGGTAAATTAAGACCATGTATTTCTTCAATAGGAGGTAAATTCTTAACATCTTCAGCTTTAATACCTTTTTATTTCATAGATTTCTTTGCCTCTTGCATATCTTCAGGACTGAGAAATAGAATACCCCTCTTCTTCGGAGTTGGTTTGGGAATAGGCTCAGGAATTGGCTCCGGAGGTGTCCAATTATTCTCATTCGTCAACATATTATTCAATAGAATTTCAGCTTCATCCGGTGTTCTTTCCCTGAAAACGGAACCAGCACAATTATCCAGGTAATCTCTGGAGGCATCGGTTAGTCCATTATAAAAGATATCAAGTATTTTATTTTTCTTAAGAGGATGATCAGGCAAAGCATTAAGTAATTGGAGAATCCTCCCCCAAGCTTGTGGGAGAATCTCTTCTTCAATTTGCACAAAATTATATATATCCCTTAAAGCAGCTTGTTTCTTATGAGCAGGGAAATATTTAGCAGAGAAGTAATAAATCATATCCTGGGGACTATGCACACAACCAGGATCAAGATAATTAAACCATATCTTAGCATAACCATTTAATGAGAATGGAAATATTTTAAGGATATAAAAGTAACGAGTTCTCTCATCAGTCGTGAACAGGGTGGCTATATCATTCAATTTAGTAAGATGTGCCACAACAGTTTCAAATTCATAGCCATGAAAAGGATCAGATTCAACCAAAGTAATTATATCAGGATTCAACAGAGAATTCATAATCCTTATCAGTAACACAAATAGGTGAAGTAGAAAAAGCAAGGTCAGGTTTCATTCTAGCATTTAGAGATTGTTTATTCCATTTAGCTAATAACCTCTTAAGTTCGTATCTATCTTTGCAAGCTAAAATAGCTAAAGAGGCTTCTTGATCAAAAACATAACCCTCAGGAATAACAAGTGACTCTTCATCATCACTTTAATCAGTATTATCAGATTCAATATTTTCAATCTCTCTAGCCCTAGCAAGTTGTTCATCAAGGAATTCACCAAGTGGCACAGTAGTATCAAGCATAGAAGTAGTTTCATCATAAGTATCATGTATAGCAGAAGTGGCATCATCAATAACATGCAACATATCAGAACGAATAGCAGAAGCAGTTTTAGGTGTCGCAAGCTTACTCAAAACAGAAGGTGAATCAAGTGCAGAGCTAGATGGCAGTTCCTTACCTCCCCTCGTAGTTGAGGGATAAATCTTGGTTCTTGGATCTTTCAAGTTCTTCATAATGATAAGCAGATATAAATCCCAAGTGACTCAAAGAATAGAGCTATGCTCCTCGGCAATGGTGCCAGAAAATAGTCTTGATAACCCGCAAGTATAGGGGATCGCAACAATTTTCGAGGGTAAAGTATTCAACCCAAATTTATTGATTCGACACAAGGAGAGCCAAAGAATACTCTCAAGTATTAACAGCTAAGTTGTCAATTCAACCACACCTGGAAACTTAATATCTGCAGCAAAGTGTTTAGTAGCAAAGTAATATGATAGTAGTGGTAATAGTAGCAAAAGGTAACAGTAGTAAAAGTAATGTTTTTGGTGTTTTGTAGTGATGATAGCAATAGCAACGGAAAGTAAATAAGCGAAGAACAATATATGGAAAGCTCGTAGGCAATAGATCGGTGATAGAGAATTATGTCGGATGCGGTTCATCATGTAACAGTCATAACCTAGAGTGACACAGAACTAGCTCCAGTTCATTGATGTAATGTAGGCATGTATTCCGAACATAGTCATATGTGCTTATGGAAAAGAACTTGCATGACATCTTTTGTCCTACCCTCCCGTGGCAGCGGGGTCCTTACGGAAACTAAGGGATATTAAGGCCTCCTTTTAATACAATACCGGAACAAAGCATTAACACATAGTGAATACATGAACTCCACAAACTACGGTCATCACCGGTAAGTATCCCGATTATTGTCTCTTCGGGGTTAACAGATCATAACACATAATAGGTGACTATAGACTTGCAAGATAGGATCAAGAACACTCATATATTGATGAAAACATAATAGGTTCAGATCTGAAATCATGGCACTCGGGCCCTAGTGAGAAGCATTAAGCATAGCAAAGTCATAGCAACATCAATCTCAGAACATAGTGGATACTAGGGATCAAACCCTAACAAAACTAACTCGATTACATAATAGATCCCATCCAACCCATCACTGTCCGGCAAGCCTACAATGGAATTACTCACGCATGGCGGTGAGCATCATGAAATTGGTGATGGAGGATGGTTGATGATGACGATAGCGACGGATTCCCCTCTCCGGAGCCCCGAACGGACTCCAGATCAGCCCTCCTGAGAGGTTTTAGGGCTTGGCGGCGGCTCCGTATCGTAAAACGCGATGAATTCTTCTCTCTGATTTTTTTCTCCCCGAAACACAATATATAGAGTTGGAGTTGGAGTCGGAGAGGCACCAGGGGGTCCACGAGGTAGGGGGCGCGCCCTAGGGGGGCAGGCGCGCCCCCACCCTCGTGGAGAGGTGGTGTCCCCCCTGGCCTTCATCTTTTGCAGGTATTTTTTATATTTTCCAAAAAGTTGCTCTGTAAAGTTCTAGGTCATTCCGAGAACGTTTGTTTCTGCACATAAATAACACCATGGTAATTCTGCTGAAAACAGCGTCAACCCGGGTTAGTTCCATTCAAATCATGCAAGTTAGAGTCCAAAACAAGGGCAAAAGTGTTTGGCAAAGTAGATATGACGAAGACGTATCAGTGTGCCCCCCACCCTCGTGGACAGGGTGTGGCCCCCCTGATGTTGATTCTTTCGCCAGTATTTTTTTATAAATTCTAAAAATATTCTTTGTAAAGTTTCTGGTCATTCCGAGAACTTTTATTTCTGCACAAAAATAACACCATAGCGATTCTGCCAAAAATAGCGTTAGTCCGAGTTAGTTCCATTCAAATCATGCAAGTTAGAGTCCAAAATAGGGTCAAAAGTGTTTGAAAAAGTAGATACGTTGGAGACGTATCATTTGTTGAGTTGGCATAGATCGATATTAGGATTTGTCACTCCGATTGTCGGAGAGGTATCTCTGGGCCCTCTCGGTAATGCACATCACTATAAGCCTTGCAGGCAATGTGACTAATGAGTTTGTTGCTGGATGATGCATTACAGAACGAGTAAAGAGACTTACCGGTAATGAGATTGAACTAGGTATGATGATACCGACGATCGAATCTCGGGTAAGTAACATACCGATGCCAAAGGGAACAACGTATGTTGTTATGCGGTTTGACCGATAAAGATCTTCGTAGAATATGTAGGAACCAATATGAGCATCCAGGTTCCGCTATTGGTTATTGACCGGAGATGAGTCTTGGTCATGTCTACATAGTTCTCGAACCCGTAGGGTCCACACGCTTAACGTTCGATCACGATATGTATTGTGAGTTATGTGATTTGATGTACCGAAGGTTGTTCGGAGTCCCGGATGTGATCACGGACATGACGAGGAGTCTCTAAATGGTGGAGACATAAAGATTAATACATTGGAAGGTTATGTTTGGACACCGGAAAGGTTTCAGATAGGTTCAAGCATTTTACGGAGTACCGGGGGGTTACCAGAACCCCTCGGGGGGTTAATGGGCCTTCATGGGCCCTAGTGGAAGAGAGGAGGAGGCGGCCAAGTGGAGGCGCGTGTGTGACACCCCGAGACCGACGCTCGAGAAGACTTCCATATATTTCGTGATCACTGTGTGTTTCATTTTGCTTGCTCTATTTATTTTGTATCGCATCGTGTCATTTCATTTTTTAAACTCAACTAAATTAATTGCGTAGATTTTTGATCAATTTAAATCAAGGGAATTCACATGGTGACTTCTCTTTATAACATATCCTCCCAATATTAGGGAGCTATATCAAATATTCCATTGATTTGGAATTAACCATAACACACGTGCAAAAATAACCCCATGCCTTTTCTGCTTCGAGTTGATCCCCAAACCTTGCCGACAATTCCTTCTCCATTTATTGAGGCTCCTCCGAAAGTCTCAACATTTTTGGACACTTCTCAAACCCGTCCTAGTTCAAACCATTTGGATTAAATTCAAGGGAATTTGAATTTAATCTTTCATTCATGCCCACTCCTATTTTTCTTGGATCAAGCTCCTTTTTGTGAGTCCAAGAAAATAAATCCCATGCTCAAATTATTTTCCCTAACTTTCTCTTTCTTTTTCTTCTCGCTAATACATTTCTGCTAAAGAATAAAAGGGAGGGAGAGAGAGCTTGCGCCCGCTGGTCTCCTGGGCCTCCAAACCTCCCGCGTCGGCCCACCTAGGCCACCCGCACCCAGGCCGGCCCAACCACCCCCTCCTAACCCTAGGCATCGACCCCCTCCTCTCGTTCTCTCCCTCTGCCCGCTGCCTTCTGCTCGATCCCCATCTCCCTGCGCTCGATCCCCTCTCCCTCTTCCTCGGTCACTCGTCTCCCTCTCCTCCCTCGCGCCACCACCATGCTCAGTAGAGGAGCTCCTACGCCCGATCCATGGCCTCTCCCTTCCTCCTTGTCCCCTGCCTCTCTTCCTGCACCCGTCGTCGCCACCCCAAGTCGCTCCCTCGCCTTCCCTCGTCGTCCCGACCAGCAGCAGGTCGCCGGAGACCTCGCCGTCCTACCTCCTCGCTTGCCATGGCCGCCGCTCGTTCGTCGCCTCCGCCGCAAGAGCCTCGCGCCCGACCCCTCGCCGAGGCCATGGATGCCCGCGGCCCCGCCTTATGCATCGACCACCATCGCCGTGGCCGCTCCGTGCTTCTCCACCGACCGACGTCGCCGCCAGGGTGCTCCGCCAGGATCCGGTGGATCTCGGCTTCCCCTGCGGCTCTGCCGCCATGCCATGTTCCCGGAGCCGCGGCGCCCTGCTTGCGTCGAGCCGCTACATCTGCCGCTGCAGTCCCGCTTTGCTCATTGACTAATTCAACCCTCCGCGTGGGCCCCGCATCGCCTCTGCCAGCCCCGTGGTGCTGCTTGCATCCACCAAACCCCTTTGTCCCGATTTGTCGCCTCTGCCTACATGCACCTGTGATGCTTGTTGCTGTTTGAACCGATGTCCGCCAAGTTCGACTACGTTTTGCTGCCCTGGTCGAGACCGCCAAGTACCACGACGAACCATGAAGTCCCACAAGATATCTAGTACCGCAACGACCCCAGACACTGGATTTGTCAAGTTCCTCCTTGTCTCGTGTACGACTACGTGGTTGCACCAAGTACCCTCGGATACACCAAGTTCAACTAGCGTCGCAAGAACAAGACAACGGGAGTCCGAAGATCCCAAGTACCACGGCAATTGATGCATAGTACCACTACCCTCATCGTGTACAACTACCATCAACCCCAAGTTACTCGGATTCGTCAAGTTCTTATCCGAAACGAACATGTACCACTAGAAGATGTACCACTTCCGTCGCCGGGGACCGACAGTACCACTACTAACCACTGCACTCGTGTATGACTACTTCCACACGAACTCGATCCGCTTCGAAATGCATGCTTCAAAGGTATAACGCTAAGACGACCACCCGTGGACCGTATGCATGTGATGTGTGTATGGGATGGTTGCATGTATCTGTTGCTCACCGCGCATGATGTATCGCTTGCGCGTTACCCGTTTCCGAGCCATCGACACGTGGGAACCCGGTAACCGGGAGAACCCCACTATTCATCGCGTGACACGCTCTCGTCACACTTTCTTTGGCATCGGCATCTTAATCGAGTTGCTGGAACCGAAATGTTGACATGGCACCATTTTCATTGTCATTGTCGTGGCACCCCTTTCGTTTTCGCCACAATGACAAATGCTTCATAACATGCTCATGTAACATTTTCATAAAATTGCATAAAACTTGTACATGTCATCCGCATCATGATAATAACATTTAAAATGTTTAAAATTGTTGTTTGCATTAAATTGCTAAATGCATATGGGGATTTTTCGGAATTATTGTTGTTGTTTTCGGCCTCATTTAAAATGCCTAAATGTGTAGTTTACTTATGCTTCACCTCTTGCCATGTTAACCAACATTTAATATTGTTGAGTGCCTAACCGGGAGTGAACTAAATAATCGAATGTGGTGTTTCGTCATCATGCATCTTGTTACATGTTGAGCTCCACTTAACTTGTAGTTTTGTTTGTGCACTTTGCCATGCCATGCATATTTAAACCGGACATGCATCATCCTTGGTTGTGCATCATGCCATGTTTATGCTTGTGTGTTTACCATGTTCCTTGTTCCTTTCCGGTTTGCTTCTCTCATTAGCTTCGGTTTCGTTCTGGAGTTGTGAGGATTCGTTCGACTACGTCCGTTTGCCTTTTTCATGGACTCGTTCTTCTTCCTTGCGGGATCTCAGGCAAGATGACCATACCCTCGATATCACTTCTATCTTTGCTTGCTAGTTGTTCGCTCTATCGCCATGTCGCGCTACCGACCACTTGTTATATCAAGCCTCCCATATTGCCATGTTAAGCCTCTAACTCACCTTCCTAGCAAACTGTTGTTTGGCTATGTTACCGCTTTTGCTCAGCCCCTCTTATAGCGTTGCTAGTTGCAGGTGAAGTTGAAGTTTGTTCCATGTTGGAACATGGATATGTTGGGATATCACAATATCTCTTATTTTAATTTAATGCATCTATATACTTGGTAAATGGTGGAAGGCTCGGCCTTATGCCTGGTGTTTTGTTCCACTCTTGTCGCCCTAGTTTCCGTCATACCGATGTTATGTTCCTTGATTTTGCGTTCCTTACGCGGTTGGGGTTATGGGACCCCTTGACAGTTCGCTTTGAATAAAACTCCTCCAACAAGGCCCAAACTTGGTTTTACATTTGCCTCACCTAAGTCGTTACCTTGGGTTTCCGGTGCCCGAGGGTCATCTTATTTTAACCCCCCGGGCCAGTGCTCCTCTAAGCGTTGGTCCAAACTAAAGCCCTTTGCAGCGCCACCTCGGGGAAACTTGAGGGCTGGTTTTAGTTGTACAGATTGCTCATCCGATGTGCCCTGAGAACGAGATATGTGCAGCTCCTATCGGGATTTGTCGGCACATTCGGGCGGTCTTGCTAGTCTTGTTTTACCATTATCGAAATGTCTTGTAACCGGGATTTCGAGATTGATTGGGTCTTCCCGGGAGAAGGAATATCCTTCGTTGATCGTGAGAGCTTGTGATGGGCTAAGTTGGGACACCCCTGCAGGGTTTAAACTTTCGAAAGCCATGCCCTCGGTTATGTGGCAGATAGGAATTTGTTAATATTCGGTTGAAGAGAGCTTGACACTTGACTTAATTAAAATACGTCAACCGCGTGTGTAGCCGTGATGGTCTCTTCTCGGCGAAGTCCGGGAAGTGACCACGGTCTTGTGTTATGCTTGAACATAAGTAGTTTCAGGATCACTTCTAGCTTCTCGACCATTGCGTTGCTTCTCTTCTCGCTCTTATTTACGTATGTTAGCCACCATATTTGCTTAGCGCTTGCTGCAGCTCCACCTCATTACCTTATCCTACCCATAAGCTTAAATAGTCTTGATCTCGTGGGTGTGAGATTGCTGAGTCCTCGTGACTCACAGATACTTCCAAACAGTTGTAGGTGCCGATGATACCAGTGCAGGTGACGCAACCGAGCTCAAGTGGGAGCTCGATGAAGATCTTGGTCGTTGTTATGTGTCTTTTTCGGACGATCAGTAGTGGTGCCCAGTTGGGACGATCGGGGATCTAGCATTTGGGGTTGTCTTCTTTTATTTTGGTTCCGTAGTCGAACCTTGATTGTACTCTGGATGATGTATGTTTAACTTGTTATTTGTGTGAAGCGGCGATTGTAAGCCAACTCTTTATCCCTTTCTTATTCAGTACATGGGATTGTGTGAAGATTACCCCTCTTGCGACAAAACCACCATGCGGTTATGCCTCCAAGTCGTGCCTCGACACGTGGGAGATATAGCCGCATTGTGGGTGTTACAACGCCCCCCAAGCCCAATCCAAATTGGGGGGGGGGGGGCTTTCCTTCTCTCCATCTTCCTCTTTCCTTCCCCTCGTAGTTGGACTAGGAAAGGGGGAAACCTACTCCTAGTAGGAGTAGGATTCCCCCCCCCCTTGGCACTACAAGAAACTTGTTAATACATGACGGTCCTAGTCCGTCACAGATCAGGCAAAAACTGTCATGTGTGCCCATCCTTGACGGATCTGAAATCCGTCATGTATATCGCGTCATAATTTGACATCGTGCCTTCCATGACGGTCCTTGGCCGTCATGGATCTGCCCCAGGCCCGCCAAGCCCAAACTAGGCTGTGACGGAACAGACTGTCACCAATTTACATGACGTGGCTGCAACATGGACCTAACAAGGCGTCTACGTGGATCTGACGTGGAGGATAACATGGCCCATGTTGTAACCAGCCCAATTGGCCCAATATTTTTGGTGGACAATTTTATCTCCATCCTGCTATTAGCACACCTGTTTTTTTAGTCCCAACCGATTAGCCCCCTTTTTGTCCAGGTTGTTTTCTCAATGCAACACAATTTACAATAGGAAACCCAAATTATATTCATTCAAAAAATAGCAACTGTTTACATGACAATACAGTGTAACAACAATCTAGCCTGATTTGGAAAAAATAACAAAGCTTAATATCAAAACATAGCATATCTAGAAGGTGCTATAAGCATTTTTGGAAGTGCACTACTAGCTGATTTCAATGTCCAACACTACACCACCGCTTGAAGGCAGCTATCCAGACCCAATAATTCCTGCTAACAAACTTCGAACTCCGGTAAGACGGATTACCCGCCAAACCTGCATAGAATCAAAACACATACAAAATAATAATTATAATAAGTTACAAAATCCAGCTCCAAAATGAATCCAGAGTAATAATATCATTTGATTTTCTGGACACACCACTACTATATTAAGGTACCACGTAATTGTGGGCAACGCACGTGAACAAAACCTAACTAGTTACAAGTTCAATAAATTGTTCCATAAATGTGACACTTTATCATCCAAACATAAAAAGGTCAACATCATTTTAAAACAAAGGACAAACAGATCATTTCATATTCATAAGTACGTCAACAAAATCAAGTTTATATGCGCATGACAGGACTTGTATATTAGAATAGATGATCCCATACAATGCAATGTAGTTCATAGTCAATAAAACATGGAAAAATGTAATACTATACTTTTTTCATCAATTAAAGCTAGTTTCTGTCAATAAACTTATTTCTGCATGTAATGGAAAATAAAAACACTCAAAGGAAAGACCATTTTAGGTAATTAAATGATCCAAAGTTCAATATGAGAAGTGATGAAGAATTGAGACAGTAGATGTTGAGTATGCAAGTAATAACACTGAAATTTTGACACTGAACAATTGAACTATGTAGCCGATCAAACAGTCCTAAATCAGAAGCAAAAAACAATATAACATCTACTATTAGTAATCTTAAATAAAAGCGCGCAATTTTCACTTCCATCGCTACTTCAGATTGCAATTCTATGTACACGCATTTCTAGAAGTACAGTAGTACGAAATCCATCACCTCTGCTGTAATAAGCAAAAAAAACTGAACATTAATTAAACTGTTAGCTTGCAAACCCAAAGAAGAATGGAAAACAAAAGGATTATTTATATGACTACATAAAGAAGTCAGGTAGTCACTAAATTAGACATCAAGGCAGTAATGAAGTTCATTTCAAGGAATCATGGAAACAGAAGCATTATTTATACAACTATATTCAGAAGTCACCTATTTGAACAAAGCAGAAGTAATCATACAAAGATTAGCATGCTAGAGAAACAATGAGTACAGCTGGATGATGATGTACTTGCATCAGCGTTGTTTGCAACCATATTAATACAAAACTTAAAGAGTCAATTAGAAACACAAAAGAATAAGGGAGGATAATTTTCTGTACAAGCAATCAGCTGAAAATTATGTAAAGAAAATCCTGCCAGCATATACATTGTACCACACATTCCTTAACAAATAAGAATGACATTAAACAAGTAACAGAGACTAACTTCAAGATAATTAAAACAAACTGGGCATAAACATAGGCTAAGTTCAAATAAAAATATGTAATGTTCTGGACAATATTAACTCAATGTTTGAATCAAATTCGGCACCAAAGGATTTTTCATCTAACTCGATGTCTATGCTGCAAGTTCATCTCAAAGCACCAACAAATATAGTACTAAGCAATACTTACTTGCTAAGTGAACTTCAAATGGCATGCAAGATATTAACAAAGAATATGATACAGTTTCACTGAAAGTTCTCCCACACTAATAGTTAATTTTTGTCGAGTACTAAGCTGTTTACTTTTTATTAAATGAAAAAATAAAAATATGTACTATAGTGAACTATGAAACAAGAAAATAATTGATAAATAGTGAACTAATAGTTAGGAAAGCGCAGCTTGAATTGATCATGCTTCGCTTATATTCAAGGACAGATAGAAAAGCTAGTCTATCATCCATGTTACTTCTATTCATGAACCTTCATCAGCTTGCACGAGAACTACACATTATTTTATTACATGGGAAAAGCAATTAATTAATTGTTATTCAGATACAAGCAGAATCAGAACCCATGAACACCAAGAGATGGCAACTCTAGTAGAGTATGGATGCAATGCATGATATCAGGGACATGGTCCAATGCAGATTTTATGCACACAGAAATATATGTGCAGTTAGAATTTTACAGATACCACACAACAATCCACACCTTAAACAACTCACAACAATACACAACTTGAACAGCTCAAAATGTACAGCCAGAATAATTCACATCAAGAATACGACAAGCGAAAGAATGGGAGGGTATCAAGCTCACCATGTTCTGCTCGAGGACTATGGCATCAACTTCGATCAGGTGGGAGATGTACAGAATATAATGTGCAAAGCAAAGATATTAGTGTGACAACTGGATGTGCAATTTCATTTCATTATTATTGAAATGCAAATGTTGTCTCAACTAAACCAAATTCTTAAAGTACTATACCTTCCCAAATGTATAATTTACTAACTGGAGTCTTAAAGAATTGATTCAAATGCATACTAACTGAACTAAGAAGGAACAATGTTCAATGACTGGCTGCACATTACTTTCCCTTTCTTCATGATATATTTGAAGTTTGTCTTGCATAAAGTAACAAGTATCTATTCAAAAATTTATTACATGGAATTATAATGAACTAACATCAGAAACCCGAAGCTGTGCAACACTGACCATCCTTTGGATAATAATAATAAATAGAACATATTTTCCATCTTTGCATTGGTAAGGCTAAAACACATATACCAGACAAAAAATTAATAGTCCTTGAAATGTGCCAACTAAAATGAAATACCGGATCCACATGCCCTGATGTTCTCTGCCCAATCATGCAATGTTCAAACTTACAGAATTTGTGAGATATATATCTGTCAACACTCACTATGCAATCTAAGTGAAAATGCAAGCCTTAACCTATGTTGAATATAGATCAGGAATCTAAAGTGATCTGTGACAAGTGAATATTGGATGAAATAAAATAAGCAGAGGATGCCATAGAGGAGGAAGGCTGAAGTTCATTGGTGTTGCAGTGGTCGCAGTACAGGTCGGCCACCATCGTAGCGCGGTAGAGTAGGTCGCCACAGGATGCACGGCCACACCGGGGAGGCGGCAGAGGAGGTTGGGGTCGCCGCCGTCCAGCCCAATGCGCACAAGCGCACCGAGCTAGGGGACGCAATCCAGGAGGTGGAGAGGCGCGATGGGGCACGCTGTCCGATGGAGAACAGCCACCGGAGACGCCCCGGCGATGGACATGGTGCCATAACCGAAACCCTAGCCATGGGCTAGGGGTCGTGGGCGGGCGCCGAAGACAGGTAGTGGCAGATCCAACTGGACTGGAGGAGGGCGGGGTTGGAGAATAGCTCGTCAGTGTGCTATGCGGTGGCGGACGTCACCGCAATCGATGGGTGTTGGTCGCGGCGCGAGGGGTGGAGAGTTAGGTTGCCAGAGTGGTGGATGGGTGGGGGATGCGAAGGATCTGACATCTGCTGGAGGTGCGAGGTGAGAGGAAGGAGGGGGAGGGCCGACGGCGAGCTGTGGGTGGAGGGATGGGAAGATCTGGTGAGTGGCGGCGATGGGGAATCGGGAGGGGCTGGGTGGAGGAGGAAGAGAGGAGGGGACCGAGGAGGAGTGTGTTAGGGTTAGCCTTTTATATGCGGGACGGTTGGGCGGGCTTTAGCGGGCTTTAGACGGGCTTGCGGGGCTGGACCAGACCATCCATGACTGTTTTTGAAATTGTCATCGCAAATCCGTCACGAATTAACAAGTTTCTTGTAGTGTGGGGCGCGCCCCTTGAGGACGGACGACCCCCTCCTCCCCTCCTTTATATACGGGGGAGGGGGCACCCCATAGAAACACAAGTTGATTTCTTAACCGTGTGTGGTGCCCCCCTCCACAGATTTCCACCTCAGTCATATTGTCGTAGTGCTTAGGCGAAGCCCTGCGTCCGTAACTTCATCATCACCGTCACCACACCGTTGTGCTGACGAAACTCTCCCTTGGCCTCAGCTGGATCTAGAGTTCGAGGGACGTTACCGAGCTGAACGTGTGCAGATCGCGAAGGTGCCGTGCGTTTGGTACTTGATCGGTTGGATCGCGAAGACGTTCGACTACATCAACCGCATTACTAAACGCTTCCGCTTTCGGTCTATGAGGGTACATGGACACACTCTGCCCGCTCACTGCTATGCTTCTCCTAGATAGATCTTGCGTGATCGTAGGATTTTTTTTGAAATACTACGTTCCCCAACAGTGACAGTCATAACCTAGGGAGATACGGCACTAGCTCCAGTTCATAAATATAATGTAGGCATGTATTCCGTAAATAGTCATACGTGCTTATGGAAAGAACTTGCATGGCATCTTTTGTCCTACCCTCCCATGGTAGCGGGGTCCAAATGAAAAGTAAGGGATATTAATGCCTCCTTTTAATAGAGAACCGAAAGAAAGCATTAACACGCGGTGAATACATGAACTCCTCAAACTACGGTCATCATCGGGAGTGGTCCCGACTATTGTCACTCCGGGGTTGCCGGATCATAACACGTAGTAGGTGACTATAACTTGCAAGATCGGATCTAGAACATGGTATAATGGTGATAGCATAAACGGTTCAGATCTGAAATCATGGCACCCGGGCCCAAAGTGACAAGCACTAAGCATGGCAAAGTCATAGCAACATCATTCTCGGAACATAGTGGATGCTAGGGATCAAGCCCTAACAAAACTAACTAGATTACATGATGAATCTCATACAACTCCTCACCGACCAGTGAGCCTACGAAGGAATTACTCACTTCTGGTGGGGAGCATTATGGAATTGGCGATGGAGAAGGGTTGGTGATGACGAAGAACGAAGATCCCCCTCTCCGGAGCCCCAACGGACTCTAGATCTGGCCTCCCGATGTAGAACAGGAGGTGATGGCGGCTCCATCTCGTGGATCACGATAATTCTTTCTCCCTGATTTTTTTCTGAAAAAATAGGATTTTATAGCGTCGATTTCAAGGTCTGCAGGGCCACCGGCTGGGGACACCCCACCTGGGCGCGCCTGGGGGGGGGGGGCAGGCACGCCCTGGTGGGTTGTGCCCATCCTGGTGCCCCCCTCAGGTGACTCTTGGCTCCAGGAATTATCTTTTCTTGTATAAAATTCCTCGCAAAGTTTTGTTCCATTCCGAGAACTTTTATTTCTGCACAAAAACAACACCATGGTAGTTTTGCCGAAAACAACGTTAGTCCGGGGTTAGTTTCATTCAAATCATGCAAATTAGAGTCCAAAACAAGAGGAAAAGCGTTAGGAAAAGTAGATACGTTGGAGACGTATCGGTCACCAACTGGTCGAACTCCTACCAAGATCCGCACAAGCCCAAGATGGTATCCATACTTCAAGGTGAGCACTTTAGTATGTAGTTCATTACTTGATATGCTTGGATAGTTCAAGGTGAGAACTAACACAATCTTGTATTACAATTTCAGGATTGTATTGTGGCAATAGATGGTACTCATGTCACTGCTAGAGTGCCGAGGCCACAAGCTGCAACATTCAGGGGGAGGAAGCACTACACAAGCCAGAATGTGCTTGCTGCTCTTGACTTCAATCTGAAGTTCACCTATGTGTTGGCTGGCTGGGAAGGGTCAGCACATGATGCTAACATACTTTCGGCTGGCTGGGAAGGATCCCTTATTGCTTTCGGTTATGAGACAGGAGGTATACCCAACTGTTTTGGGTGTCCTATGAAGATGCATTTATCCGCTTTGGGTTTGAGCTTATCAGCCTGAAACTTTTTCACATAAGCGTCGCAGCCCCAAACTTCTAAGAAATGACAGCTTAGGTTTCTCTAAACCATAGTTCATACGGTGTCATCTCATCGGAATTACGTGGTGCCCTATTTAAAGTGAATGTGGTTGTCTTTAATGCCTAACCCATAAACTATCGTGGTAATTCGATAAGAGACATCATGGTATGCATCATATCCAATAGGGTGCAGTTATGATGTTCGGACACACCATCACACTATGGTGTTCCAGGCTCTATTAGTTGTGAAACAATTTCCACAATGTCTTAATTTTATGCCAAACTCGTAATTCAGATATTCATCTCTATGATCATATCATAGATCTTTTATCCTCTTGTCACGACGATCTTTCAACTTCACCCTGAAATTACTTGAACCTTTCAATAATTCAGACTCGTGATTCATCAAGTAAATATACTCAACATCTACTCAAATCATCTATGAAGTAAGAACATAACGATATCCACTACACGCCTCATCACTCATTGGACTGCACACATCAAAATGTATTACTTCCAACAAGTTGCTTTCTAGTTCCATTTTACTGAAAACGAGGCTTTCAGTCATCTTGCCCATGTGGTATGATTTGCATGTCTCAAGTGATTCAAAATCAAGTGAGTCCAAACGATCCATCTGTATAGAGTTTCTTCATGCATATCTACCAACAAACATGGTTCGCATGTCTCAATCCTTTCAAAAATGAGTGAGTCCAAAGATCCATCAACATGGAGCTTCTTCATGCGTTTTATACCGATATGACTTAAGTGGCAGTGCCACAAGTAGGTGGTACTATCATTACTATCTTATATCTTTTGGCATGAACATGTGTATCACTATGATCGAGATTCAATGAACCATTCATTTTAGGTGCAAGACCATTGAAGGTATTATTCAAATAAATAGAGTAACCGTTATTCTCCTTAAATGAATAACTGTATTGCGATAGACATAATCCAATCATGTCTATGCTCAACGCAAACACCAATCTCGATGGTAGAGGGAGCGTGCGATGCTTGATCATATCAACATTGGAAACACTTCCAACACATATCGTCAGCTCACCTTTAGCTAGTCTCCGTTTATTTCGTAGCTTTTATTTCGAGTTACTAACACTTAGCAACCGAACCGGTATCTAATACCCTGGTGCTACTAGGAGTACTAGTAAAGTACACATCAACACAATGTATATCCAATATACTTCTATCGACCTTGCCAGCCTTCTCATCTACTAAGTATCTAGGGTAATTCTGCTCCAGTGGCCGTTCCCCTTATTACAAAAGCACTTAGTCTCGGGTTTGGGTTCAACCTTGGGTTTCTTCACTAGAGCAGCAGCTGAATTGCCGTTTCATGAAGTATCCCTTCGTGCCCTTGCCCTTCTTGAAACTAGTGGTTTCACCAACCATCAACAATTGATGCTCCTTCTTGATTTCTACTTTTGTGGTGTCAAACATCGCGAATATCTCAAGGATCATCATATATGTCCCTGATATATTATAGTTCATCACGAAGCTCTAGCAGCTTGGTGGTATTGACTTCGGAGAAACATCACTATCTCATTTGGAAGATCAACTCCCACTTGATTCAAATGATTGTTGTACTCAGACAATCTGAGCACAAGCTCAACAATTGAGCTTTTCTCCCTTAGTTTGCAGGCTAAGAAAATCGTCGGAGGTCTTATACCTCTTGACGAGGGCACGAGCCTGAAATCCCAATTTCAGTCCTCGAAACATCTCATATGTTTCGCGACGTTTCAAAACCGTCTTCGGTGCCTCAACTCTAAGCCGTTTAACTGAACTATCATGTAGTTATCAAAATGTGTATGTTAGATGTTCGCAACATCCACAGACAATGTTCGAGGTTCAACACACTGAGCGGTGCATTAAGGACATAAGCCTTCTATGAAGCAATGAGGACAATCCTCAGTTTACGGACCTACTATCAACTTTCAACTAAATTTTCTCTAGGAACATAACTAAACAGTAGAACTGAAGTGCGAGCTACGACATAATTTGCGAAGACCTTCTGACTATGTTCAAGATAATTAAGTTCATCTTATGAACTCCCACTCAGATAGACATCCCTCTAGTAATCTAAGTGATTACATGATCCGAGTCAACTAGGCCGTGTCCGATCATCACGTGAGACGTACTAGTCAACATCGGTGAACATCTTCATGTTGATCGTATCTTCTATACGGCTCATGCTCGACCTTTCGGTCTCTTGTGTTCCGAGGCCATGTCTGTACATGCTAGGCTCGTCAAGTCAACCTAAGTGTTTCGCGTGTGTAAATCTGTCTTACACCCGTTGTATGTGAACGTTAGAATCTATCACACCCAATCATCACGTGGTGCTTCGAAACAACAAACTGTCGCAACAGTGCACAGTTAGGGGGAACACTTTCTTGAAATTATTATGAGGGATCATCTTATTTACTACCGTCGTTCTAAGTAAACAAGATGCAAAAACATGATAAACATCACATGCAATCAAATAGTGACATGATATGGCAAATATCATATTGCTCCTTTTGATCTCCATCTTCGGGGCTCCATGATCATTATCGTCACCGGCATGACACCATGATCTCCATCATCATGATCTCCATCATCGTGTCTTCTTGAAGTTGTCACGTCATCTATTACTTCTACTACTACAGCTAACGATTAGCAATAAAGTAAAGTAATTACATGACGTTTATGTTGACAGCAGGTCATAAATAAATTAAGACAACTCCTATGGCTTCTGCCGGTTGTCATACTCATCGACATGCAAGTCGTGATTCCTATTACAAGAACATGATCAATCTCATACATCACATATATCATTCATCACATCCTTTCGGCCATATCACATCACATAGCATACCCTGCAAAAACAAGTTAGAAGTCCTCTAATTGTTGTTTGCATGTTTTACGTGGCTGCTATGGGTTTCTAGCAAGAACGTTTCTTACCTACGCAAAGACCACAACGTGATATGCCAATTGCTATTTACCCTTCATAAAGACCCTTTTCATCGAATCCGATCCGACTAAAGTGGGAGAGACAGACACCCGCTAGCCACCTTATGCAACTAGTGCATGTCAGTCGGTGGAACCAGTCTCACGTAAGAGTACGTGTAAGGTCGGTCCGGGCCGCTTCATCCCACAATGCCACCAAATCAAGATTGGACTAGTAACGGCAAGCATATTGAACAAAATCAATGCCCACAACTACTTTGTGTTCTACTCGTGCATAGAAACTACGCGTAGACCTAGCTCATGATGCCACTGTTGGGGAACGTAGCATAAATTCAAAATTTTCCTATGTGTCACCTAGATCTATCTATGGAGTCATCTAGCAACGAGGGAGGAGTGGATCTACATACCCTTGTAGATCGCGCGCGGAAGCGTTCAAGAGAACGGGGTTGATGGAGTCGTACTCGTCGTGATCCAAATCACCGATGATCCTAGCGCCGAACGGATGGCACCTCCGCGTTCAACACACGTACGAAGCAGCGACGTCTCCTCCTTCTTGATCCAGCAAGGGGGGAGGAGAGGTTGATGGAGATCCAGCAGCACGACGGCGTGGTGGTGGAAGTAGCGGGATTCCAACAGGGCTTCCCCAAGCGCTGCGGGAGGAGGAAGGTGTGTCATGGGAGGGAGAGGGAGGCGCCAGGGCTTAGGTTAGGTTGCCCTCCCTTCCCCCCACTATATATAGGGCCAAGAGAGAGGGGGAGGGCACATCCTTGCCCCTTCCTCCAAGGAAGGGTGCGGCCAAGGGGGGGAAGGAGTCCATCCTCCCCAAGGCACCTCGGAGGTGCCTTCCCCTTTTAGGACTCTCCCCTCCTCTTGTCCCTTTGGCGCATGGGCCTCTTGGGGCTGGTGCCCTTGGCCCATGTAGGCCAAGGCGCACCCCCTACAGCCCATGTGGCCCCCGGGGCAGGTGGCCCCACCTGGTGGACCCCCGGGACCCTTCCGGTGGCCCCGGTACAATACCGATGACCCCGAAACTTGTCCCGATAGCCGAAATAGCACTTCCTATATATAATTCTTTACCTCCGAACCATTCCGAAACTCCTCGTGACGTCCGGGATCTCATCCGGGACTCCGAACAACTTTCGGGTTACCGCATACTTATATCTCTATAACCCTAGGGTCACCGAACCTTAAGTGTGTAGACCCTACGGGTTCGGGAGACATGCAGACATGACCGAGATGACTCTCCGGTCAATAACCAACAGCGGGATCTGGATACCCATGTTGGCTCCCACATGTTCCACGATGATCTCATCGGATGAACCACGATGTCAAGGACTTAATCAATCCTGTATACAATTCCCTTTGTCTAGCGGTACGATACTTGCCCGAGATTCGATCGTCGGTATCCCGATACCTTGGTCAATCTCGTTACCGGCAAGTCTCTTTACTCGTTCCGTAACACATCATCACGTGATCAACTCCTTGATCACATTGTGCACATTATGATGATGTCCTACCGAGTGGGCCCAAAGATACCTCTCCGTCACACGGAGTGACAAATCCCAGTCTCGATTCGTGCCAACCCAACAGACACTTTTGGAGATACCTGTAGTGTACCTTTATAGCCATCCAGTTACATTGTGACGTTTGGCACACCCAAAGCACTCCTACGGTATCCGGGAGTTGCACAATCTCATGGTCTAAGGAAATGATACTTGACATTAGAAAAGCTTTAGCATACGAACTACACGATCTTTGTGCTAGGCTTAGGATTGGGTCTTGTCCATCACATCATTCTCCTAATGATGTGATCCCGTTATCAACGACATCCAATGTCCATGGTCAGGAAACCGTAACCATATATTGATTAACGAGCTAGTCAACTAGAGGCTTACTAGGGACATGGTGTTGTCTATGTATCCATACATGTATATGAGTTTCCTATCAATACAATTCTAGCATGGATAATAAATAATTATCATGAACAAGGAAATATAATAACAACTAATTTATTATTGCCTCTAGGGCATATTTCCAACATCGTTCTCTTCGCTCTCACGGTAGACAGCCGCAAGGGCCGCCTGGTAGGCGTCCTCCGCCGCCTGGTCCTCCTCGCGGACGACCAGCGGCGTTGGCCTTCGGTCGACCTCACGCACGCCCCAGCGCCTCGCCTCCTCGTGCTCGAAGGCGAACCACCTCGCCCAGTTGGGCGAGTCGGTTGCGTAGGCGGAGTCGCGGCGCTGCTCCGCCGTCAGCAGCGCCTGCCGGCGCCGCACCTCCTCCGCATGAGCACGAGCCGACCGCGCTGCCGCCGGCACTGGGATCCTATTTGAATCCAGATGCCAGTCGTGCGGCAGCGTCACGTCGGGATACGGCAGCGGCTGGTGGTTCTGCCAGTGCCACTTCGCTTGGTGCACTGGCACGTTGACGCGCTGCCTCTGCCGGCGAGGCGCCGGCGGGGATGGGAGAAACTCGGAGGGGAAAGGGGTGGCGGGGGACTTGCCCTTGGCCTTGCTGTCGCTGGCGCCGGAGAAGAGGCCCATCGTCGCTGTGGTTGCGGTGGCTAGGGTTTGCCGGCGACGAGGGAGCAAGGGTGGACAGATGGGGACGGCGAGTTTGGATGAGGACGGCCCTGCCGCACGGTCGGCTTAAAAAAGGACGAGCGCCGTCGCTGACGCGTGGGCCCGTCGTAATAAATTAAGCTGACCGCGTGGGCAGCGGGTAGTTGGACGACCGCCATGTAGGGACGCGGCGGACAGCGAGAAGGCGCGCGAAGCGTCCGTTCGGCGTCCGCGCCGACGCATTTGGGGCGCAAAATTGGGCCGCAAATGCGTCGACGCGGACGCGACGCAGACGTGATTTGAGTTTGGATCGGTGCGTTGGGCCGCCACTTTTGTCCGCGTCGACCTAAACGGACGCAGCGGACGAAATGGGTCGGTCTTTTGGAGTTGCTCTAAATTAGCCATTGTACATGCCCTAAGTTTCTTGAAAAAGTTTATCTCCACGTGTTCAGACCACGTAAGCATGGCCAAGCGCACGTGTCCGTGCCTCCACGACCCACACCACCCAAAGAAGCCGGCCCGCCGGGCCAGCCTCCAACAAATCGCACCGTTCAACCAGGACCGCTCGCTCCTCCCACCCACCACCCCAGAGTCCCACACCCACACCAGGCCACGCACGCCGCCCTACCACAACGCGCGGGGCGACACGCCCGCACAGGATTGACCCGGACGGAGAGAGAGGGACAGAAAAAAAAGGGCGCCGCACGCAGCACGCAGGCGCCATGCCCCCTCAGTTGCGCTTCCCCACCGTCCTCCCCAACCTATACCCCCACCTCCTCCTCCCCCGCTCCCTCCCCTCTCGCCGTCTCCGCCTGCCGCCGCCCCCGACCCCGCGCCACCCGCTCCGCCGCCTGCTCTTCCGAGGCATGGCCTCCTCCGCCACCGGCGAGGCCGCGCCGGCCGCCGGGACAAGCGGCGCCGGAGAGGCCTCCGCCCGCCCGCGGCGCGCGCTTGAGGAGCTCGCGTGGGACGAGACCTTCGTCCGCGAGCTGCCCGGCGACCCGCGATCCGACAACATCCCCCGCCAGGTTCGCCCCCTCCCTAGCTCCCTCCCTGCTTGCCTGGCTGCTTGCTCCTAGTTTTGCCACGCGGTTGGCGTAGCACCTAGGTTAATTTCTTGCTGAGTATTTATCCCCGAGGTTTGGTGTTGCAGGTGCTGCACGCTTGTTACACCAAGGTGTCTCCCTCGGCGCCCGTGGAGAACCCTAAGCTCGTGGCGTGGTCCGAATCCGTAGCTGACCTCCTCGATCTGGATCACAAAGAGTGAGTTGCATATCCCAGCACCCAGCTACTCACTAGCTTTCTGGCTATGATTTCCATCGCTCTTGAGAGCATTGTGGCACCCCCCTTTTGTTGAGCGCTAACTGGTTATTGAGATGTGCTGAAGAAAAAATTATAAATGCGTGTAATTTGCGTTGAAATTGTGAACTCAACGCTACTCTTGGTAGCTGACAACCTACAAATGATCCAGTGAGTGAGCACACCGGACTGACTAGTAAGATTGTCTGTTAACTCCGGTGCACTAAAGGTGATAGTTTCGATAGGAATTTTTAAACATAAGAGTTAATTCCTATCCAGAATTAGGGTACCAAAGTCCTAAATTCACTAAAGGGTATCATGTAAAAGATCTGTATTGTTTATGATTTATGAAGCAAAAGGTGGACTTGCTACTTAAGTCAAAGAGCTTTTTTCATTTATTCAGACATATATTCGCCCCCACCCCCTGTTTTTTTCCTCAAAGTTCACCACTAGGATTTTTTTTGCAAACAAAATGGTTATCGATCAGATATTTACCAAAATGTCCTAAAAGGTATCATGTAAAAGATCTGTATTGTTTACGATTTATGAAGCAAATGGTGGTCAAAGGGCTGTATCCATTCATTCACACATATATTAACTCCACCCCAACCGGTCTGTTTCTTTTTTGAAATTCGTCACTACTTCTGGGGAACAAAATGGTTCTCGATCAGATATTTAACTCAGTCACCAGATCGTTAACTAGTAGTTGAACAGAGCCATATGTTGTCAAAGAATCCAGCTGTTCGCGTGAATGAAGGCATATAAAAAACTCTGGGTAGTTCCACATGAAACCTTACATTTTTGTCTCTTCTGCAATTGCCATGAAACATTTGTTATTTCTATTGTCCGACAAACAGTTATTTTTTTCGTTCTCATGAAAAATGCTAAGCCGAGGGTTAGGCCATGTCGTGTGCTGCTTTGTTTGCTAATACTGGTATATGTTTATGCTGCAAAAAGTTGGGCCATGAAAAATGCTGATACTGGTTCTGACAATATGCTCTGGTTAAATGATTCCTTGACGAAAACAAGTTAAAATTGTCTTAACTTCAAATGATTCCTAGACGAAAACAAGTGAAAATGGTCTCAATAAAGGATAAAATCAAGTTGAGTGATAATATCTATGGGCCACCTTCAACCAGTTATCATCATGTCTTTCTGCTCAGAAGTGTGTTCATATTTTAAGAGGTAAAAGCACAAGGTGTCCAGAAACTTGCTCGCCCTGTGATGATTTGGTCCACAATCTTGCAGAAGTCGACTCCGCCACCCACAAGCCAATCCTAAGCCGACATGTTGTCTAGCTCGATGTATACCTTTGCATGATCCCCCTTCCAAATGTATTTTTTTTTCAACTATGTATACGAAGCGTTCTGGTCCAGCCCATCACGTATGTGTAGGGATGAAAACAGAGCGGAAACGGACGGATCTGGGTGCTACCGCATTTGTTTTCATATTTTTCTGCGGAAGCAGAAATGAATACAGAAACAGATACTACCGGAAACAAACACGGAGCGA
>NC_041392.1:207013656-207020208 GCF_002162155.2 Triticum dicoccoides
GCAAACCAACATATTTAATCAATTGTTAACATGACCACCAAATATTATGATGGTTATATTATACGATATGCATTTGTGCATATTTTATTCAACTTTGGCAACACAAACACATTTGTGATAATCAGAAGGACAAGCTCCAGATGTAAAGAAAAGCACAATATCTCAGGTCACCCTCTTACAAGTAAAACACATTGTAACATCACAAAATAATTAGTGAAGCTGATTTTTTGGCCCGGTCTCAATTGTGGTCACAATCAGGGCTAGCTTCCTTGCATGCTATTAGAAATTGAGCCACACAGGGGCCATTCTACTCATTGTTTAATTATGTGATGTTTGATGGTTGGGCTACAGAACAGCCATAGGCCCATAATAGAAACAGAAAATTCCATATTCACAGAAACGGAAAGTTCCATATTCATGTATGTTCCACCGGAAAACGCCATTCAGTTTTTGTTTCCGTTTCCGCATAAAAAAGTCAGTTTCCATTTTTGTTGCCATATTTCCTCTCCATTTCCATTTTTCTGCCGGAAAAGCGGAAAAGCTTCTGCTCCGTTTTCATCCCTACGTGCATAGCGCTCGACTGATTTTTGTGTATGTGCAGCTTCTCGTGCATGTAGCTCTCTCGGTCAAAACTCTCCACGAGAGCTCGCGATCAGCTAAAACAGATTACAGATTGGTAGACTATATAATAGCCAAATGCACGTGTAGTACCTTTTAAGTTTTTCTCTCTCAATTTTTGTTGATGTACAAGAAGCAACTTCCTTCGGTGCTTACACACATGTTCATGCCTGACTTGGGAGTTGACTAGGACTAGGAAACCTAATTCTTATACTCCTTCCGACTTAAAAAAGAAGGCCTATAAAGTCAAACAGTGTAAAATCTAACCAAATTTATAGAAAACAATCAACAATTATAATACCCAATTGGTATCATTAAATGCATAATAAAATATATTTTTATATTATACATACCAAATTTTGTAGTTATTGATAGTTCTTCCTACAAGCTTTTTCAAAATTTGCACCGTTTGACTTCTGACAAAATTTATATACCTTCTTTTTAGATTCCGGGGAGTAGGACTTATCCCTACAGCCCTTACTTCTAATCATATATTCCTATACGAACTCTAGCACTAAGCATTCAAGTGTCATGCTCGTCTCTTATTTTCCCAAATTCAACGTCATCTCACCGTGACTTTCCTCCATGGAAATTTGGCCCCCTGTTGATTGCGTGTCACACAGCGAAGCTCCGCTACTGGTTAGTTTATCATTAATTTCAAGAATGTATATCAGGCGACTTATTTTCTGAATAGATAATATTTTCTTAAAGAAAAATATATGTAGTGGATGGAAATACTTCAAACACCAGCCCAACCGTTTGGAGCTAGTACAAAAGTACACAGTAGACAATCAAATATGGCACATAGTTAAAAATATCTACAATACTGTTCAGAGAGACTGAAAATTCCAATCAGGCATATACCTGTATATTCATATAAACATTGAAGCCACGTGGCAAAATAAATAAATAAATTGAATCCTAGTTCCACGAGGAGTTACCACATTAAGCAAGAGCTCCTTTTTTTGCGGACAATTCAGAGCTTTATTAAACAAGAGCTCTTGCATGGAAGCATAGACGTGACCTTCGTACTTATACCTATACGTTACGTACGAGCCGGCCCAGCATGCATGCAGACCGTGAGTTGCAGCATGGTATTATGTATAGTATATAAAAAGTGTATCTGTACATATGACAAATGAATTGATTTGGTGCAGTGGTTTGCTAGCTTGTACGACCAGGGCGAGGGCGCGGTTCGAATCCTGCCTGCCACTAATTTTTTTCTCCGAATTCTTCTCGCTGTGTAGACAGCTGGGCCCTCGTAGCCCGTGCATAAATTCTGGACACAGCAGGGTGTTTTCTGCAGTGCCACATGTCGGCTTAGGATTGGCTTTGTTTTTTTTACACCTGGGATGTAAGTTTGTGGTGGTGGAGTCAACTTTTACAAGTTTATGGACCAAACAATCACAGACCGCGCAAGTCTCTGCCCCCCGGGGCCTTTACCTCATATTTTAACTCCCTGCCCAATGGCATCCATTTCTCATAACATTTTTTTTTGCATCCTAGCTGATATTGGACATAGAAAAATCACAAAAATAACAATTATCCTCTATTTGTTTTCAGGTTTGAAAGGCCTGATTTTCCTCGGTTCTTCTCAGGAGAAACTCCGTTGGTGGGAAGGTGTGTGATGCCTGTGCTTAATATCTTGCTAACTGGTTTTGTCAGAATATATAATACTCCTACTGAACAACCACCTGCAGTGTGCCCTATGCCCAGTGTTATGGTGGACACCAGTTTGGTTCATGGGCTGGTCAGTTGGGGGATGGACGAGCAATAACTCTCGGAGAGGTTCTCAATTCTCGAGGTGAGAGGTGGGAGTTGCAGCTCAAGGGTGCTGGAAAGACTCCTTACAGCCGATTTGCAGATGGCCTCGCTGTCCTGCGCAGCAGCGTCCGTGAATTCTTATGCAGTGAAGCTATGCATGGTCTAGGCATTCCTACAACTCGTGCTCTTTGTCTAGTTGAAACTGGCAAATCTGTTGTGCGAGATATGTTCTATGAGTATGTCATGATATCTTCAGTTTCTAATCAACATTTTGCTGGATCTGCCTTTGCTTTTAGTTTCCCTTCCTATTTGAATGATTCGTAGTTGCTGCTTTGAGATGGTTCAGCTCTTATACTAGTAGCTATATAATCCGTATGAACATATAATTAGTACTATCACACTGCCGTCTAAAATTCCATGTTCCTTTTGTTTGCCTACTAATGGTTTCCTTATCTACTAATAATTACTTTATTTACTCATCCTGACTTACGTGGGCCTATTATTTTGAAGCACCAAATTTCCTAATGTTGATTTATTATCATCCATTGAAATTCCCTGGGGTATTCCAAAGCAGCCTCTGGGAACTATGATAAGTTACTTAATTGCTACTCTGCAAATGTAGCCAGGCAAAGCATGTTGCACACGGTACCTGGGTGTTTACTCGTCCAGTATTTATTGATCTAAAATATAGGAATCTGAATCATTTTGCCATGATTTATCTCTTGAAGATTTCAGTACTACATATTGACATTCCCTTGTGTCGTTGAATAATTTGTTTTTTCTAATATGCCAGTGGTAATGCAAAAGAGGAGCCAGGTGCAATTGTTTGCCGTGTAGCACCATCGTTTTTACGTTTTGGTTCATACCAGTTACATGCTACAAGGGGCAAAGAAGACCTTGAAATTGTTCGTAGTTTGGCAGACTACACAATACGTCATCACTACCCACATCTTGAAAATATTAAAAAGAGTGAAGGTTTATCTTTTGAGGCAGCTATAGGAGACTCTCCAGCAATAGATCTTACTTCCAACAAATATGCTGGTAAATTTCCTTTTATGTCGTTTTCTTTGAATGTAGACATTGATCTTGTGAATAACTAACTTATATCTCCTTGCAAATAACAGCCTGGGCAGTTGAGGTTGCAGAGCGTACTGCTTACTTGATAGCCAGGTGGCAAGGTGTTGGTTTCACCCATGGTGTGCTTAACACTGATAATATGAGTGTGTTGGGCCTAACTATTGATTATGGACCCTTTGGTTTCTTAGATGCTTTTGATCCTAGCTTTACTCCGAATACAACTGATCTCCCAGGTAAGAGGTACTGTTTTGCAAATCAACCTGATGTTGGTTTGTGGAATATTGCCCAGTTCACTGGGCCATTGTCGGCTGCGTATCTTATCAGCAAGGATGAAGCAAATTATGTAATGGAGAGGTATTTATTCTTCCAAAATCTATACTGGTCATCTGCAATTTTAACTACATTTATTGTAGGTTTTTGATATGTTCTATATTGTAGGTATGGGACAAAGTTCATGGATGAATATCAATCTATAATGACAAAGAAACTTGGTCTGTCAAAATATAACAAGCAGCTTATTAGCAAGCTGCTGAACAACTTGGCTGTTGATAAAGTTGACTATACAAATTTTTTCCGTCTTCTTTCGAATGTCAAAGCAGATCGTGACATCCCAGAAACTGAGCTACTTGTTCCAATAAAAGCTGCACTCCTGGATATTGGGAAAGAAAGAAAGGAAGCATGGATTAGTTGGGTACAAACATATATCGAGGAGGTATGTTTTTTTGTATATATAAAATTGTTCTCTTTCCCGAATTGCTCGGATAGTAATATTTAACATGACATAGTATATCAATGATTATATTGCCATTTTTTTGGGCTATTTTCTCAGCCCTAGTCATCTTATGAAGTTGGAGATTTTTTTCTTTTATTCTTTGAGAACAAGCTGGGATACTCTTGGAAACAAAAGCAGCATTGCATTTGCATAGTTTGGGAATCTCATCATGTACTCGTCTTTTATAATAACTCGTGCATTGTAAATTAAGTGTCATCGGCATGGCAGAAGTTCTAAGATGCAGTTATTCCCTACCTCCTGTTGCCACAATGTTTTCCTGTAATGAACCCCCTCTTTAGGTTACTGACTGTTGTTCCACTCACCATTTGATAAGTCTGTGCCAGTATTTGGTTTTGGACCTCAAGTCATGCCTTATAGTTGGATCTTTTAAATCACAACACTGTTAAAAATCTAAACAACTTCAATCTAATGATATGTTGATGCTTTGTGAAGCTGGTGGCTAGTGGTGTCTCCGATGAAGAAAGGAAAGCCACAATGAACCGTGTCAACCCAAAGTATGTTCTTCGGAACTATCTCTGCCAGACAGCGATTGACGCAGCTGATCTAGGTGATTACGAGGAAGTTCGCCGGCTATTGAAAGTTATGGAACATCCATATGATGAGCAGCCGGGAATGGAGAAATACGCCCGCTTGCCACCGGCCTGGGCATACAGGCCTGGGGTGTGCATGCTATCCTGCTCGTCATGAGCCACATCCAGCTATGACCAATATACAGTGTTGTATACTTTTTTGGTTGTATAGGAGGTTTACCCTGTAATATGTAGTGTTCCGAGCGCCGCATTGTTTTATTACTGTGGCGCGATGTCCGAAACTTAGTCATGTTGTTTGTTGCCTTGACTTTGAGTAGCAGAATGTTCAGCCGTTCAGGAGCAGTTGGGAAATGAAGCGCTCCATACCTAAAGTTTCTGAGACGGTAATGTTATCAGTGGAAAACCCTTGTGTTGGATACTATGGGCTGTTGATCTGGGTGCATCCGGAAACATGGGAGGTTGTATGTTGACGTTGTTTATCGCTGTTACAATGTGCGTAATTCTACTGTTGAGCCGCTTTCTTGCATGCTTTAAAGAGCCACGGAGGATGGTACCGCAAACAGGTGGATCTACACCGGATGGTTAGCATACATGAATATCTGTATTAGCCTCCTTTCTAGTCACTATTGCAATGGAATGATACGCCATCCGAAACAGGTATGCTCACTTTCCAAATTTATTTTAAGTGTCATAGACAGTTGCTAAAAGCTCTCTCAACATACAGATAAATTGCATCTGCGCTGAACAATGGACAAACTCTTCTACAAGATGAGACACTGCATCACTAATTATTTGCTAAGTATCTTTGTTTTCCGCCAGAGTAATAGCCAACGTGTAGGCGACTATCAGACATGTAGCCAACATGTGGGAGACATATGATGTCCTTGTCCCAATTTTTCTTAGTTTGCAAGTAACCATGTTTGTCATCATTTACTTTAAGACCGCGTCATTCTTGACAAGAATCTATATCCAGTTATGCAAGGTTGGAGAAAATCATTTAATTTTAGACTCCAACAAAGAATGCCATCTGATCTTGTAGTAAGCTTTTTGAAAATCAGTTTTCTTATTGGATGATGGAAGTTGAATTATTTTTCTCTGCTTTGAATCTTACCTTCCTTTATATGCATTTAGTGTAGAGTGTGCGATGTGATATGCTCTGTCCGCACAACATCTATGCTCTATCTCCAGAAGAACAACGCACACGCACACGCATGATTGCATAACCAAATTAAACATGCAGTTATGTTATATCACAAATACCATAAATATTGCAAGGTTCAGATTCCAGCATTACAAGACCCAAATTCAAAGATTACCAGGTACAAACTGTGCATGATTCTGTGCAAGGGGTGGGAGGTGATCCATCTAAGGGGATAGGTAATTAAAAGGTTGGACTCTTGGATGTATAGGAGTGCGATATGTGAAGTGATTTTCTAAGTTTCTCACAGGTAATCATGTTTGGGGAGGGGGTGTTTTCTGCTCATTGGGGAGGGGGTGTTTTCTGCTCAAGTCTGAGCAGGAGGGTTGCCTTTGAGGATTAACTTCTCAAATTTTAGGGGGTTAAAATTTTAAGGGGAAGAATTAGTTGGTGCTAACTCCTAAACAAAACCATTTTTTGGAAGTTAAATCATTTTGGGGAAGGTCCGGAGATGCTCTAAGGGCATCTTCAATGCAGATCCTCAAATCGGCCCATAATGTTTCGACTAGACAGTCTAAACACTTTTAGCCCTCCAACACGGATCACCAAATCGCGCTGGATACACCCATTTT
>NC_041392.1:207020493-207046789 GCF_002162155.2 Triticum dicoccoides
GTACTCCGACACCCTAAACTCACCCTAAAAACTCTCTTCCTCTCTAGAGCCCTCCACATTTACACCAGCTTCACCAACCGTTCTCCTACCCGCATTCATGCCAACGCACCGCCCGAGAAGGCTACTCCGATTGCCCGCATTGACCTTTGCCTGCTCCGGCTATTTAAAGTTGGACGACCACCCCCCAAAACTCTACCTCCGAGCCCATCCTCCCACCCCTCCGTAGCCGTCTAAGCCCTCCTAGTACCCATCCGACGTGCACCGTAGCCATGGCCAATAACAAAGTCACATGGTACAAAGATATCAACACTGGAGTGTCATGCTGAAATTGTGACGGAGGTCTGCGCCAGGCCCACATTGAGGCGAGCCAACCTACGAGCTCTCCGGAGTCGGGCTCAGGAGAGGAGGATATGGAGGAAGAGGCACATCAGATGACCTCTTCACCATACAACATGCGGACAAGGAGCTCAACCAGACACTTTTGGAGGAGCACCGTGAGATGGTGGCTGAACTGGAGGCGGAGCTTGCATATGTTGTAGTCGTGGCGAATCTCCTCACAAACTTGGACGTTGTCGACGAGAACCGAGCGGTGCTTGCATCCATGCAGAGCGCCGCACATGATTGACCGCGTGAGCCGCCAACTTTGCATCAATGACATGCGGCGGGAATGACTCTTCAAGAAGCTCAAGGTTAAGGATGACGAGGCGTCGGAGCCAACGAGCCACAAAGTGGTTCCGGCTGGTTGTTGCGGGCAGCCAACAACGGCGATGTCGGTGGCTTTGACGTGGGGGTCATCGGCCTCACCTCCAACGAGGAGGAGTATAGTAGGATGTTTAGAGCAGTTTTTAGAGTGAAACTAGTCTAAAAATCTATGAATAAAATCGATGCCCGCCTTGTTTGATGGCTAGGATCGGATTATCTCTGCCCGGCCGGCGGTCAGTGGACACGTCCGGATGTGTCCATGGACATTTGATGACACCCGTTTGGTGGACCGCGTTGGAGACGCTCTAAGTTCAATGAAATGTTACAAACGTAACTCCTTCTCCCCACGTTCCTCTTTCTCTGCTTGGAAAGGCGATTTGGGCGGCGACCATTCTGCCCGCATCTCCGTCGGCGCGACCGTGGGTTCTCTGCCTCTCCGGCAGTCGCTCCGGCGACGGGAGAGGGAGGGGACCCCGACGCTGCTTCTCCGATAAGTAGTAGTTAGTCTGGGTTTCGGTTTTCGCAGAGGCGTTGCAGCGGTGGCGGGATCTATGCATGCCGCATCAGAATAAATTGGCCCTGTTTCATCCCTATCCCGACATTCTTTCAATCGATGATGCTAGGAATCAGGTAGCCTCTTCTTCTCGTCAGGCTCCGGATCTGGCGATTTTAGGTTGTGTCGGCTGGTGTTTCTCGTCACCCATGGTGACGGTGACGGCGACAACCATAAATAGAGTGTGCAGAGGATTTGAAGCGGGATGTACGGATAGCAGTGTGACGTCCATCTTCACCGATCGCATTGGTTGAAGTCGACGACATCCGGATCAGGCGGACATGAGGATCATCCTTGGCCGACGTGCCACAAAGACTCGGCTCTGTCGTCGGGTGCGGCGGGTCGTTTCATCGGCTCAAAAATCAGATTTGTTTGCGACGGTGTTCTTCCTGATCCAGGTGTGGTGGCAGTTTCCATCTCTCTTCGGCAAAGCTACGGCCGCGATGGAGTCTGTTTGGAGACGATGGTTAGGCAAGGCGCATGAATCTCCATTGATTGTGCTGTTACATTATTTCTTGATTTGGGATCTTTTGTGCAAATCTTAAGGTCTTATGTCTCTCTGTTTTCCTGTAAGGGTGTCTACGTATGTATTTTGTGTACCAAATTTGTTCAATGAATACATAGTGCTGCTTCTAATTTTTTTTTAAAAAAAGCTCAATGAAATGTTAACTTGATCACGCGATAACTGTCCCGTACAAATAACAGAGATTGTCAGAGGCAACTTCCTCCACACCATAATCATGCAAAGAGTTTATACAGATCATATGGATGCATTCACAACAGTGGCCGCTAGTTAAGCTTTACACATTACAAAGGTTGCCGGCCGGAGAGCCGACGTTGTTGTACAGTTCCTGCACGCACGGACGTACGCGCGCAGAGCCAGCGTGGCAAGGCAATCAACCAATCTATCGATTCAGAAACATGAATGAAAAGTTGAAAACCATGCGCTCCAGCTCCTCGATCTCCTCTCAGCCCGGTCGGCTCCGCTCAAGGGCCGTAGATATTTCTGGGGATGACGATGTCGCCGATGTTGTTGTGCCACGGGTCCGCGAGGTGCGTGGCCAGGTTCTCCAGCGGGCCGGTGCCGGGGTACGCCGACTGCTGCACGCAGAACCCCACGAACGCCAGCATCGCCAGCCGCCCTGCAATGCATCCCCCCCACGTACGAACGCGTCAGTTCGTTCTCCCATGATTTTTCATTCAACAACGGGGTGTATGGATATTCGCAAAAAAGAAAAAACAAAAAAAACGGGGTGTATGGTGGGAGTGGGACGTACCGTTCTTGATCTCCTTGAGCTTGAGCTCCTCGAACTTGGCGGGGTCCTTGGAGAAGCCGAGCGGGTCGAAGGCGCCGCCGGGGTACTTCTTCTTCTCCGGGTCCTTCTCCATGGTGCGCTGCTGCTCCGCGAAGGCGATGGCCAGGAACTCGATCGCCAGGATGGTCGGCAGGTTGCCCCACGGCACCGGGTTGCCCAGGTACGTCGCCTGCCCGTCGGGGAGCGCCGCCCACTCCTGCGCCTTCACCCAGTTGCCCAGTCCCAGCGCCTCCGGCACCAGCACCCCAGGCTGCACGTCGTCCATGCCACAACCCATGTTATTACTACCAGCGAACAACTCAACGATGGCTGCTGTGGTGCAGAGGAGGAGGAGGACGTACCACGCAGAGCATGGCCCAGCGGCAGTGGTAGATCTCGGACTCCTTGAACCGCTCGAAGTTCTCCGGCACGGTGGCGAGGCCCAGGGGGTCGAACCCGAAGTCTCTGCACGGAGAAGAAATTGCCAGTCAGATTGATGCCGATTGCTTGGTCACTGCTTGATCGGCTACTAGCTAGCTAGCTGCTTAGTCACCCTGGCGAGGAGCCGTCGAGGTGGGCGGGGCGGGGCTGGCCGGGGAACCACTCGGCGGACATGGTGACGCGGCCGGAGGTGGTGGCGTAGGCGCAGAACGGCAGCCCGGAGCGGCCGGACCTGGACGAAGGCGCCAGCAGGCTCGGCACGCCCACGGCGCTGCAGCTCCTCAGCCCGCTCGACGACGCCATCGCCATTGTTGCTCCCTCGATGCTGGCTGCTCCTTGCTGCGGTGAGACAACAACAAGAAGAAGAACAGGCGTGCGCTCTGAGAGGACAAGGGAATCTGAGGCTGCTAATAAGAGCACGAGCGGCCGGAGACGGAGCGGGATGGGGATATCCAAATGCCGCCGGCCATTGGCTGCAATATCCGCATGCGCACGAGCCATTGGGCCACGTAGGATCGTGGTATCTTCGACTGTGCTACGTGGCGTCCCCTGCGTTCTCTGATCGCTATCCTACGTGGCATCTCCCCCCGGCTCCCGTGGTCCACATATCCATGTCTTCGAGGTATGGAAAATCTGATGCTAGCTCAATGTAGGTAACTTCTATCCACCAAATCCAGATGAGATGAGTAGGCACAAATGTTTTCTTTCTCAACTTTATCTGCTAAAATTTCCATGCAACGGTGGTGTTCATTCATTTTTTCGATTTTTGAAAAATAAAATCATGTTTTGAATGATGAACATAAGTGGGCCATGTTAATCTTAAAACTAACACAATCTGAAATATAAAGGAGAATGCAAACGCGTGGGAATCTTTGCACTGCCCAACGGTCGTAATAAGCGGGAGTATATAGACCTAAGAGCCAACTTGAATATCCCCGAACTGTACTATAGTTTTCTTCTCAGTGTTTTTGTCTTTATTATATTATAGTAAGGATGATTTCTGAACTTAGAGAAGTCTCCTCTCCAAATTGAAGAGAGACTTCTTTCTTCTTGCAGTCGATCTTTGCACCTACAGTATTAAGAATGATCTCCGAAATATAATTGGACAAAAGTCATCTTCAGATATATCCATAGCAATTAAATCTGAGAATGGTTTCATACTTAAACCATACTTGAACCATACCCGTACATGTATCTCTCAAAACCACACTTGAACCATATCCGTTTAATGCCATTTTCAACCCAACCAAAACCAGGCCCTCTATTTTTTCCACCCAAACCAATTTAAACCTAATATACATAACCGTGGGTTTAAACCCAATACATAACTATGGGTTTGCTTCAATGTATATATGATTGCACAAATCGACATGTTAAGAAGCAAATGACATAGAAAAGGCATAAGTGCATCTACAACAGTTTGGGAACAAATTTATCATTGAGATACGGTCAACACACAGCAAGAGTCAAAAAGACAATGCCCACGACTGAAAAGCTCACTGGCAAGTGTATTAAAACCAATTGCTTAGCTAAAGCACAAACAAACACATTCGATTTGCATGTGGTGTTTCCCCATAATACAGAATTACATAGTGCATGGCAGCATGTACGCGGATCAAAGACACTCGTTGTCGATGCGTCCTTGCTTATCGCACATAATCAATGCCCAGAAACCGGTTTGGACTCATAGTTTATAGCCGTTAATAACCAAATTGTTTAAGCCCATAACCAACTATACCCAAATTGGTTTCTTCACATACCCAAACCAAAACCTAACTAAAAAGGATTCAGCCCAATAAAACCTGAACCAATCAAATCCAAAGTAAAAACCGAACCGTTTCACCCGGTTTTTTAATAACCATTCTCAGGTTTAATAACAATAAGATTAATAGGGTAGACAAAGTGCGAAGGATGACATGAACGCCGGGAAGAACACCGCATGGTGTGTTCCGAATGTCCCGCGCCCTAATTTACTGGTCATCTCGGTCAGTTGGAGTTTACTAGAATAGGTATCATCTTGTGTTTTCCTGCAAATGGTGTAAGGTATAGCATTGATAGAAGAGCCAATATCACGAAAATCGTAATAGAACATACTACCGAAGGAGCAGGGTAACACTGGTTTACCTGTATCCCGTCCATTGATGCTTCCCTTGACTAAAGATGTTGTCTCCTTTTCCATCTCTATTACCTTATCAATCCTACGAGCATCTTAACATAGTTCTTTTCTAGTCTGGCACACTTGGTTATGGTGTATTTTTCTACCTTTTCCTATATTGCTCCTGATGGAAATATGCCCTAGAGGCAATAATAAAATGGTTATTATTATATTTCCTTAATCATGACAAAGGTTTATTATTCATGCTAGAATTGTATTGACCGAAAACTTAAATACATGTGTGGATATATAAACAAATACCGTGTCCCTAGTGAGCCTCTACTAGACCAGCTCGTTGATAAAAAATGGTTAAGGTTTCCTAACAATAGACATGCGTTGTCATTTGATAACGGGATCACATCATTAGGAGAATGATGTGATGGACAAGACCCATCTGTTAGCTTAGCATATTGATCGTACAGTTTATTGCTATTGCTTTCTTGATGGCAAATACATATTTATTCGACTATGAGATTATGCAACTCCCGGATATTGGAGGAATAATATGTGTGTTGTCAAACGTCACAACGTAACTGGGTGATCATAAAGATGCTCTACTGGTATCTCCTAAGGTGTTTGTTGAGTTGGCATAGATCAAGATTAGGATTTGTCACTCCGAGTATTGGAGAGGTATCTCTGGGCCCTCTTGGTAATACACATCATAAGCTTGCAAGAAAATGACTAAGGAGTTAGTTACGAGGTGATGTATTATAGACCGACCCACTAGGGGACTGGTGCTCCCCTCTACATGGCTGGTCGACCCTAGGGTAAGGAAAGGGGAGGGGTGGCCCCTCCCGCCTTTCCCTCCTCAGGAGAGAAAGCAAGGGGGGGGGGGGGATGTGACGCCCCCGATTCAATCGTACACTAATCATACACGCAAACGTGTACGATCAAGATCAGGGACTCATGGGAAGATATCACAACACAACTCTAAAAATAAAATAAGTCATACAAGCATCATGATACAAGCCAGGGGCATCGAGGGCTCGAATACAAGTGCTCGATCATAGATGAGTCAGCGGAAGCAACAATATCTGAGTACAAACATAAGTTAAACAAGTTGCCATAAGATGGCTAGCACAAACTGGGATATAGATCCAAAGAGGCGTAGGCCTCCTGCCTGGGATCCTCCTAAACTACTCCTGGTCATCATCGGTGGTCTGCACGTAGTAGTAGGCACCTCCGGTGTAGTATGAGTCGTCGTCGGCGGTGGCGTCTGACTCCTGGGCTCCAACATCTGGTTGCGACAACCGAGAAGAAAGGAAAGGGGGAAAAGGGGGAGCAAAGCAACCGTGAGTACTCATCCAAAGTACTCACAGTCAAGAATCTACACTACATATGCATTGCTATCGATGAAATGGGTAGTATATGTGGACTGTTGGGGATATGATTACTGGAGGTAAACCGGCTAGGAGTGGCCGGGTTAGCTCCATGAAGATAGAAGCTCATGAAGACATGATGATGGTGGCGCTTTACGAATGCCCAAGGCCCATAGGCGGGTTAAGGCCTGCAGATGTAAACTGACTCTTTCATGCAACTTGTATTGTAAGTTAAAGGAATATAAACCGAGCCAGACACGTTTATGATTCAGCCTCGAGACTCTATAAACTGGCGGACGTCAACCTATGTATATAAAGGGACGACCCGGCCGCGGTTTAGGGACAACAGACAACTACTCGAGAACCAGGCAAAGCGGATTCACTCCCTAGTCATCGAAACCCTAGCAATACCAATCACAACTAGACGTAGGCTTTTACCTTCATCGAAGGGGCCGAACTAGTATAAAATCCCTCGTGTCCCCTTGTCCGGTCTAACCCCTTTAAGCTAACCTGTAGCGTTGGCTCCACGACTAAGTCCTTTCAGGAGGACATCTGCCGTGACAAACCCACGACAGTTGGCGCCCACCATGGGGCCGTCGCATGATGGTTTCGAGTTCTTGAAGGGCAGCTTTGATGGACTCAGGGGATACGCTGCGGGCCGGATGACGAAGAGTCGTGGCGACAAGCTCTACATCGATGACGCCGGATGGGGTCCCGAGGCCGGTTCAATCGAATACGGGTACCGGGTCCCCTTTGGTGGGATTCACCTCTTCATCGACAAGATCGGCGAACCGGGCCCTGAGCCGGATATCTGCACCGACATCATCGAAACGGCTCAGCGTGCAAGCCCTTCCCCGGTTCAGCCCGCAGCAAGGCATGTTTTCGTAGGTGTCATCCATGGAGCGGAATATGAGGATGGGCCGGCATCTGATGGAGAAACCGTTGTTTGTTCTGATGACGAGTCTTCAACTGGAGAGACCGAATCGCTGTATCAGTTGCAGGACGGCAAGATTAGCGGAGGTACCGATGGCAACAGTATTCTGGACCCCCTCAATCTGCCAAACCAGGTCGCAATCTTCATGGCCGGTACACAATCAGCGCACCACTCATCAACCGCCGTGGCGATGCTCTCCGGTTCAGCGACAGCAACGCCAGCGGGAGCAGGGGGCTCTGCACCGCCTCCAGCTCAAGTTCTATCTGATTTATTCGATGCTTTGGCAACATTGATGGCCGCAGAGGTGGATGCATCAGCCCGAGATCATCACAATGCGGAGATTGCAAAGGTGAAAGATCAGATAATTCAGGCTAAAGCGGACCTAGCGGCAGAGAACGCTAGGATGGCTACAGAACGGGCCGAGTTGGAAGCTCAGGCCTACCGGCTTAGGCTGGATCAGAATGCCTCACATGAAGTCATGAGAAGAAGATACCGGTCGCACCTCCCGCCGGGTTATGAGCCAAGAAATCTCTTCAACACGCCGGGAGCAGAAACCAGTAACCAGCCAGTGTTAAACTGGACGGAGGCGCCGGGAACAGGGGCACCGGTTCAGCCGCGCACGATGGACCCGCCTCGTCAAAACAACATTGTGCCGCAATATGTTACGACACCCCCGGGGCATTACTCCAACCCGTTGGACAACATTGTGGCCGCCGCTTCACGATTGGCAGCCCTCCCAACCGACGGCGAGTCACCAGTTGCGATTGAGGCACGACGGGCCAGAGAGTTCCTTCAAACAACTTTAAACCAGTAGCAGGTTTATTCGCATAGTCGCGAGAGGATTCATTTCACCCCCCGCCCGAGCCGGAGCTACAGCAGGCACGTTGAGGATGAACCAGCCGTATCAAGCAGTGCATGTCGCTGTAACTCGCCGCGAGGGCACAACCCGACAGGTGGAGGTGCTAATGCGCAAGATGTGGTGGATCACGGTCGTGCGCGTCGAGAGGCTGAGTTAGCAGCTCTGCATGCAGCTCGTCAACCTACTCTGGTTCACCGTACCGCTTCGGTGGAACCAGGTGTGGTCTTCAGTTCCTTAGGGGTGCCGTGTCTCACCCCCGCTTTGCGCAATGTATGACTGCCCAAGGATTTTAAGGGCCCTCGTAAGGTGCCCAATTACACCGCCGATTTACAACCAGAGTCATGGGTCGAAAGTTATGAGATGGCAATGGAGATGTTGGATGTGTATGAAGCGGTGTGTGCTAAATACTTCACCATGATGTTGGAGGGGACATCTCGTACTTGGTTAAAGAGCTTACCAGTTAACTCCGTCGGATCATGGGTCGAGTTAAAACACCAGTTTATCAAGAATTTTAAGTATACTCGTAAGCAGCCTATGTCGATTGTGGACCTGGCCGCTTGTGTCCAAGAGGACGGGGAGTCTACAAGCCATTGGGTGAAGCGGGTCTCAGCCATTCTGCATTCATCGGATCACATCAATGCGGACACAACAGTGTTAACGTTGGAGGGCAATTGCTGGTTTCTACCGTTAAAACAGAAGTTAGGAAGGCTCAAACATCACTACAATGATATGGCAACGCTTATGGCCGCTTTGGTTAAATATGCCGATTCAGATAATACCAAAGACCCTGAGTCAAAAGAGGACAAACCGAGGAAAGGGAAGAAGAATGGCAACACCAAGGGACAGCAGCATAACCCGGCAGGTCATGGGAACAATGGTAAGTGCAAGGCAGACAATAGTTTGGACTTTGTGGCCAACACAAATGCTCAGGATAACGGTCAGTGTCGTAAGGGTAAACAGCCCCAGAGGGGCGGAGGTTCAGGCCCCAATCTGGAGCGCATGTTAAATCAACCTTGTCCAAAGCATGGATCAAAGGAGAGGCCAGCTTCACATATTTGAAAGGATTGTTATATCATGCGAGAATTCAAGAATTCCAATATGTTCCAGTACGATAATGGCCCGCCCGGCGGTTCAGGAGGTGTTTTTCACGGGCCGAGTTATGGAGGTGGCAACTCCGGTTCAGGATTTTAGGGCAACCAAACCGGACATAGCAATCAAGGGAACCAGGGCAACCAGGGAGGTTATAACTATCAGGGGAATCAGCAGCAGCAGCAGCCAGGTTATCAAAGCAATCCGAAGCAGTTAAATAGTGGGCAGTATCATGTCTTCACCACTAGCTTGTGCAAGCGTGATCAGAAGCTTCACAAGAGGGCCGTGAACTCTGTTGAACCGGCTGTGCCTCGGTATTTGTGCTGGTCTGAGCAACCCATTTTATGGAGTAGAGAGGATCACCCACCCCGGGTTGACAATCCGGGTCATCTGGCCTTAGTGGTGGCACCTCAAGTTGGGGGGTATAAGTTCACCAAGGTGCTCATGGATGGGGGAATCAGTATCAATATTCTATACTATGATACCTTCCGTCGTATGGGGTTGACAGATAAGAATCTTAAACCGTTGAACACCATTTTTCATGGTGTGGTGCCCGGTAAATATGCATATCCAGTGGGTAACATAGCCCTAGAGGTGGCCTTTGGCGATGATCATGATTCATGGTCAGAAATATTGACTTTTGAGGTGGTGAAAATCAAGAGTCCGTATCACGCTCTGTTCGGGCGATCGGCTTATGCCAAGTTCATGGCGAGGCCGTGTTATGTTTATCTGCAGCTTAAGATGCCAGGTCATAAGGGGACCATCACAATACATGGGAGCAGGAAGATTGCTTTGGAATGTGAGGAATGTGATGCGGCTTACGCCGAGTCGGTTTGTGCCATGGAAGTGCTAACGTTTTACAAAGACAAGGTTGATCCGGCAGACATGACTTCTTTGAAAAAGCCAACTACGGAGCATGATCCGGCATTGAAGTTTAAATCGGCCACAGACACTAAGATGGTTGATTTTGTTCCTGGCGATTCATCCAAGCAGTTCAGCATCAGCGCTAACCTAGATCCCAAATAGGAAAGCGCGCTCATCGAGTTCATCAGTGAGAACCGGGACATCTTTGAATGGAAGCCTATTGACATGCCAGGTGTACCGAGGGAACTCGCTGAGTACACACTTAATATTGATCCTAAGTTTAAACCGGTCAGACAGTTTCTCCGCTGATTCAACGAAGAAAGGCGCAAGGCTATTGGTGAAGAGGTAGCTCGGTTGTTGGCCGCAGGGTTTATCGTGGAGGTCTTTCACCCGGAGTGGTTGGCTAATCCGGTGCTGGTTCTCAAGAAAAATGGCACTTGGCGTATGTGTGTGATTACACAGACTTGAACAAGGCTTGCCCAGCAGATCCCTTTGCCCTCCCTCGTATTGATCAGATTATTGATGCTACGGCGGGTTGTGACCGTTTGTGTTTTTTGGATGCTTATTCTGGTTATCATTAGATCAAAATGGCAGTTAAGGACCAGGAGAAGACAACTTTTATAACTCCCTTTGGAGCCTTCTGCTATGTCTCGATGCCCTTTGGGCTCAAGAGTGCCCAGGCGGCTTATCAACGCTGTGTTCAGAATTGTCTTCATAAGCAGAATGGGCACAATGTTCATGCATATGTGGATGATATTGTGATAAAGTCCAGGAAAGAGGAAACATTGATAGATGACCTGAGAGAAATCTTTGACAACCTCCGGGTTTACAAGATGATGCTCAATCTGGACAAATGTGTCTTTAGTGTCCCGACAAGCAAACTCTTGGGCTTTCTGGTATCAAACAGGGGCATTGAGGCTAATCCGGAAAAAATTTCAGCAATCATGTCTTTGGCTAAACCGGCGTGTATCAATGACGTTCAACGTTTAGCCGGCCGGATTGCGGCTTTAAGCCGGTTTATCAGTCATCTCGGGGAGAAATCTATCCCTTTATACCAGATGTTAAAGAAAACGGATGAATTTGTCTGGAGCGATGCGACTGATAAAGCGTTTGAGGATCTGAAGAGGTAGTTAGCTGAACCGCTCGTGCTTGCAGCTCCGATCGATAAAGAGCCTTTACTGCTGTATGTGGCTGCTAATGCCAGGGCTGTTAGTGTGGCTATTGTTGTGGAGCACAAGGAGGCTGGAAAGGAATATCCGGTTCAACGGCCGGTTTATTATATCAGTGAGGTGCTTATTGAATCAAAGCAGAGGCATCCACATTGGCAGAAGCTGGTGTATGGGGTGTTTATGGCAAGCCGGAAGCTCAAACATTACTTTTAGGGTCATCCTATCACAGTGGCCAGTTCCACCCCTCTGGGAGATATCATTCAAAACAGAGAAGCCACTGGCCAGATTGCCAAGTGGGCTATTGAGCTTGGACCTCACGGGCTCAAGTATACACCTCGCACATCAATCAAATCTCAAGCACTTGTGGACTTCATCAATGATTGGACAGAGTTGCAGGCACCATAGGAAAAGTCGGATAATATGTATTGGACTATTCACTTTGATGGGTCCAGGCAATTGGAGGGCTCGGGGGCTGGAGTTATATTAACTTCCCCACGAGGTGAATTTTTTTGTTATGTTCTTCGCTTAATGTTTCCTTGTACTAATAATGCAGCTGAGTACGAGGCCTTACTCCACGGTCTTCGGATGGCTAATGAGATGAACTTAAGCCGGGTTAAGTGCTTCGGTGACTCGGACCTGGTGGCTCAACAGGTATCTGGCACTTGGGATTCTAAGGACCCACTCATGGCTATGTATCGACGAGAGGTGGACATAGTGGCTGGTCATTTCAAGGGTTATCAAGTTGACCATATAGACCGGCGAAAGAATGAAGCGGCGAACGCTTTAAGTCGCCTTGACTCTCAGCGTAAACCGGTCCCACCCAATGTTTTCCTCGACGTCCTACACAATCCATCGGTTAAGATACCAACAGAGGAGGAGTCGGCTATTCCTGACCCGGAGGCCCAATTGGTGGCAGCTCTGCATGTTATACCGGACTGGATAATCCCGTACTTGGATTACATGAACCGGGGCGAGTTACCTAAGGATGAAACCTTGGCCCGGCAGATAATCCGGCGTTCCAAGTCAATGACCATAATCAATGGGGAGTTACATCATTACAGCGTCACAGGGGCAATTCAGTGTTGTGTATCTCCTCAAGAGGGTTGTGAGATTTTGCGAGAAATCCACAAAGGAGATTGTGGTCACCACACCGGTTAAAAATCCTTGGTGGCTAAGGCTTTTCGTCATGGTTTCTATTGGTTGACAGCCCATGCTGATGCTGAGGATTTAGTCAAAAGGTGTGACAGTTGTCAAAAATTTGCACGCCGCGCTCATGTTCCGGCTCAGGAGTTGAGGATGATTCCAATAACTTGGCCATTTGCGACTTGGGGGCTTGATATGGTTGGACCCTTTAAGAGATCCAAGGACAAAAAGACCCACCTATTAGTGGCAGTGGACAAGTTCACCAAGTGGGTGGAAGCAGAGCCAGTCAGTAAGTGTGATGCAGCCACGGCGGTTGAATTCATCAAAAAGGTGATATTCTGGTTTGGTTTTCCACACAGTATTATAACTGACAATGGTACTAATTTGTCAAAGGGTGAGATGGAGGAATTTTGCCAACCAGAGCATATCCGGCTTGATGTAGCATCAGTAGCTCACCCCCAGTCTAATGGTCAAGCAGAGAGGGCAAATCAAGAAATTTTGAGAGGTATTAAACCCCGGCTTATGGTTCCTTTAAAGCGAACACCGGGTTGTTGGGTGGAGGAGTTACCTTCTGTGTTATGGAGCATCAACACCACACCTAACAGATCTACGGTTTACACGCCTTTCTTCATGGTTTATGGAGCAGAGGCGGTTCTTCCTAGTGACATCCGTCACGACTCGTCCCGTATGGCGGCTTATGTTGAAGCTAACAATGAGAAGGCACGTCAGAATTCACTGGACCTGTTAGATGAGGAGCGTGATCTTGCAGCAGCATGTTCGGCGATTTATCAACAAGGTCTCCGACGTTATCACAGCCGCCGGGTTAAGACCAGAAATTTTCAAGAGAGCGATCTGGTGCTCCGGCTCATCCAGGATCAAACTGATATGCACAAGTTATCCCCACCTTGGAAAGGACCTTTTGTGTTCAGCAAAAATCTGCACAACGGGTCATACTACCTCATTGATGTTCGAGAGCACAAAGACTCATGAAAATCGGAGGAGGAGACCAAGTGGCCGTGGAATATAGCTCTTCTTCGGCCTTACTATACTTGAGCCACAAGCTCTTCTTATGTACATACTTATGCCAATGTATATATTATATAAGAAACCGGAGCCTCGAATAAAGCGGGGTCTTTGTTCTTTTTACATCATGTGTGAGCCTACAGGAGCTTCTACTAACAAAGCAGTGTTTTATTAACCCGGCCTATGCGGCCACACAGATATAAAGAAATCACTAGGGGGCTTGGTCGTATCCGAGCCGTAGCTACACCTCTTGATAGGCTTCAAGCCAAAAGGAAATTATGTGGAACCAAAGAGAGTCTGTTGCATTAAGCACAACTCAAACATAGGTAACCACTGAGCACAGCTCAAATATTACATGGGGGCTCCTTGCTTCTCAAAGAACAACGAGCTTACACCCTTGTAATAGGCTATCAAGCCAGGCTTGGAAGCCAGGTGTATTCACCTAAAACCCCAGGTTATCCTACCTCTTTAAGTAAGCCACTCTGTCCAGGTAAACCTGGTATGACCCATCGAACGTTTGACAAGTCAATCCCATGGACCATGAACTTGTCAAAGTTAAAACGGCGATTGGTTAAATATTGAGGTCCATCTTAAAAGGCTTTGCAAAATGGTTTAACTCAGCGGCCTGGCAGCCCATGAAAAGCCTCGATTAGGGGCCTGGCAGCCCATGAAAAGCCTTGCATATTTCTTGTCTTTGCTGTTTTTTATGATAAGGGATTTATGAATATTTTCTGATAAACCGGTGTTCATTACAACCCGGCATGACTTTCAATGCTTAGTTGTCAGTACATGATCAGTTTTAAATCGGTAGTATATTCTTCTGGTCTGATTTTTTGACTAGATATCACCAGCATTATGCGGCTATTATAGCCCAATATGATTTCTATATGAACCAGCAAGAGGGCAAGGAGATGTCAACACTCCGGATTGGTGTTTTTTCACCTTTACCATACAAGCAGTTGGTCAGCCAACGAGGTATGTCACCGATATTATTTGTTTTATCTGGTTAATATATCTTGGTTATCCATCCAAGTTATGTATATATTTTTGGGCATCATGACCCGTCCAGTGGTAAACCACTAGGACGCTTTCAAGTTCTTATATGTGTTGGAAATATGCCCTAGAGGCAATAATAAAATGATTATTATATTTCCTTGTTCATGATAATTGTCTATTATTCATGCTATAATTGTATTGTCCGGAAATCGTAATACATGTGTGAATACATAGACCATAATGTGTCCCTAGTGAGCCTCTAGTTGACTAGCTCATTGATCAACAAATAGTCATGGTTTCCTGGCTATGGACATGGGGATGTCATTGATAACGGGATCACATCATTAGGAGAATGATGTGATGGACAAGACCCAATCCTAAACATAGCACAAGATCGTATAGTTCGTTTGCTAGAGTTTTTCCAATGTCAAGTATCTTTTCCTTAGACCATGAGATCGTGTAACTCCCGGATACCGTAGGAGTGCTCTGGGTATACCAAACGTCACAACGTAACTGGGTGACTATAAAGGTATACTACGGGTATCTCCGAAAGTGTCTCTTGGGTTGACACGAATCAAGACTGGGATTTGTCACTCCGTATGACGGAGAGGTATCTCTGGGCCCACTCGGTAATGCATCATCATAATGAGCTCAAAGTGACCAAGTGTCTGGTCACGGGATCACGCATTACGGTACGAGTAAAGTGACTTGCCGGTAACGAGATTGAACGAGGTATTGGGATACCGACGACTGAATCTCGGGCAAGTAACATACCGATTGACAAAGGGAATTGAATACGGGGTTGCTTGAATCCTCGACATCGTGGTTCATCCGATGAGATCATCGAGGAGCATGTGGGAGCCAACATGGGTATCCAGATCCCGTTGTTGGTTATTGACCGGAGAGCCGTCTCGGTCATGTCTACATGTCTCCCGAACCCGTAGGGTCTACACACTTAAGGTTCGGTGACGCTAGGGTTGTAGAGATATGAATATGCAGTAACCCGAAAGTTGTTCGGAGTCCCGGATGAGATGCTGGACGTCACGAGGAGTTCCGGAATGGTCTAGAGGTGAAGAATTATATATAGGAAGTGCAGTTTCGGCCATCGGGAGAGTTTCGGGGTCACCGGTATTGTACCGGGACCATCGGAAGGGTCCCGGGGGTCCACCGGGAGGGGCCACCCATCCCGGAGGGCCCCATGGGCCAAAGTGGGGAGGGGAACCAGCCCATAGTTGGCTGGTGCGCCCCCTTAGGCCCAGCCCATGCGCCTAGGGTTGGAACCCTAGGGGTGGGGGGGGGGGCGCCCCACCTTGCCTTGGGGGCTACTCCACCCTTGGCCGCCGCCCCCCTAGGAGATCCCATCTCCTAGGGCCGGCGCCCCCTAGGGGAGCCTATATAAAGGGGGGTGGAGGGAGAGGGCAGACACACCTTGAGTCTTGGCGCCTCCCTCTCCCCTGCTACACCTCTCTCTCTCGCAGTATACGACGAAGCCCTGCTGCTGTGACGCCCTGCATCCACCACCACACCGTCGTGCTGCTGGATCTTCATCAACCTCTCCTCCCCCCTTGCTAGATCAAGAAGGAGGAGATGTCACGCTGACCGTACGTGTATTGAACACGGAGGTGCCGTCCGTTCGGCGCTAGGATCTCTGGTGATTTGGATCACGTCGAGTACGTCTTCCTCATCCTCGTTCTTTGAACGCTTCCCCGCGTGATCTACAAAGGTATGTAGATGCAATCCAATCACTCGTTGCTAGATGAACTCATAGATGAATCTTGGTGAAACCGTAGGAAAAGTTTTGTTTTCTGCAACGTTCCCCAACAGTGGCATCATGAGCTAGGTCTATGCGTAGTTCTCCTTACACGAGTAGAACACAATTTGTTGTGGGCGTAGATGTTGTCAACTTTCTTGCCGCTACTAGTCTTATCTTGCTTCAGCGGTATTGTGGGATGAAGCGGCCCGGACCGACCTTACACGTACGCTTACGTGAGACTGGTTCCACCGATTGACATGCACTAGTTGCATAAGGTGGCTAGCGGGTGTCTGTCTCTCCCACTTTATTTGGAGCGGATTCGATGAAAAGGGTCCTTATGAAGGGTAAATAGAAGTTGACAAATCACGTAGTGGCTATTACGTAGGTAAGAAAACGTTCTTGCTAGAACCCTTTTGCAGCCACGTAAAACTTGCAACAACAATTAGAGGACGTCTAACTTGTTTTTGCAGCAAGTGATTTGTGATGTGATATGGCCAAAGTTGTGATGAATGATGAATGATATATATGTGATGTATGAGATCATGTTCTTGTAATAGGAATCACGACTTGCATGTCGATGAGTATGACAACCGGCAGGAGCCATAGGAGTTGTCTTTATTTTTTGTATGACCTGCGTGTCATTGAGAAACGCCATGTAAATTACTTTACTTTGTTGCTAAACGCGTTAGCCATAGTAGTAGAAGTAATAGTTGGCGAGCAACTTCATGGAGACACGATGATGGAGATCATGGTGTCATGCCGGTGACAAGATGATTATGGAGCCCCAAGATGGAGATCAAAGGAGCTATGTGATATTGGCCATATCATGTCACTATTATTATTTGATTGCATGTGATGTTTATCATGTTTTTGCATCTTGTTTACTTAGAACGATGGTAGTAAATAAGATGATCCCTCATAATAATTTCAAGAAAGTGTTCCCCCTAACTGTGCGCCGTTGCGACAGTTCGTTGTTTTGAAGCACCACGTGATGATCGGGTGTGATAGATTTCAATGTTCACATACAACGGGTGTAAGACAAATTTACACACGCAATACACTTAGGTTGACTTGACGAGCCTAGCATGTACAGACATGGCCTCGGAACACAGAAGACCGAAAGGTCAAGCATGAGTCGTATAGAAGATACGATCAACATGAAGATGTTCACCGATGTTGACTAGTCCGTCTCATGTGATGATCGGACACGGCCTAGTCAACTCGGATCATGTTATACTTAGATGACTGGAGGGATGTCTATCTAAGTGGGAGTTCATTGAATAATTTGATTAGATGAACTTAATTATCATGAACTTAGTCTAAAATCTTTACAATATGTCTTGTAGATCAAATGGCCAATGTTGTCCTCAACTTCAACGCGTTCCTAGAGAAAACCAATCTGAAAGACGATGACAGCAACTATACGGACTGGGTCCGGAACCTGAGGATCATCCTCATAGCTGCCAAGAAAGATTATGTCCTAGAAGCACCGCTAGGTGACGCACCCGTCCCACAGAACTAAGACGTTATGAACGCTTGGCAGACACGTGCTAATGATTACTCCCTCGTTCAGTGTGGCATGCTTTACAACTTAGAACCGGGGCTCCAAAAGTGTTTTGAGCGACACGGAGCATATGAGATGTTCGAAGAGCTGAAAATGGTTTTCCAAGCTCATGCCCGGGTCGAGAGATATGAAGTCTCCGACAAGTTCTTCAGCTGTAAGATGGAGGAAAATAGTTCTGTCAGTGAGCACATACTCACTATGTCTGGGTTACATAACCGCTTGACTCAGTTGGGAGTTAATCTCCCGGATGATGCGGTCATTGACAGAATCCTCCAGTCGCTTCCACCAAGCTACAAGAGCTTTGTGATGAACTTCAATATGCAGGGGATGGAAAAGACCATTCCTAAAGTATTTGCAATGCTGAAATCAGCAGAGGTAGAAGTCAAAAAGGACCATCAAGTGTTGATGGTGAATAAAACCACTAAGTTCAAGAAAGGCAAGGATAAGAAGAACTTCAAGAAGGACGACAAGGGAGTTGCCGCGCCCGGTAAGCAAGCTGCCGGGAAGAAGCCAAAGAATGGACCCAAGCCCGAGACTGAGTGTTTTTATTGCAAGGGAAGTGGTCACTGGAAGCGGAACTGCCCCAAATACTTAGCGGGCAAGAAGGCTGGCAAAACGAAAGGTATATGTGATATACATGTAATTGATGTGTACCTTACCAATACTCGTAGTAGCTCCTGGGTATTTGATACCGGTGCAGTTGCTCACATTTGTAACTCAAAGCAGGAGCTGCGGAATAAGCGGAGATTGGCGAAGGACGAGGTGACGATGCGCGTCGGGAATGGTTCCAAGGTCGATGTGATCGCCGTTGGCACGCTACCTCTACATTTACCTACGGGATTAGTTTTGAACCTCAATAATTGTTATTTAGTTCCAAGTTTGAGCATGAACATTGTATTAGGATCTCGTTTAATACGAGATGGCTACTCATTTAAATCCGAGAATAATGGTTGTTCTATTTATATGAGAGATATGTTTTATGGTCATGCTCCTATGGTGAATGGTTTATTCTTAATGAATCTCGAGCGTAATGCTACACATATTCATAGTGTGAATGCCAAAAGATGTAAGGATAATAATGATAGTCCCACATACTTGTGGCACTGCCGCCTTGGTCACATAGGTGTCAAACGCATGAAGAAGCTCCATACAGATGGACTTTTAGAGTCTCTTGATTACGAATCATTTGAGACGTGCGAACCATGCCTCATGGGTAGGATGACCAAGACTCCGTTCTCAGGAACAACGGAGCGAGCAACCAACCTATTGGAAATCATACATACTGATGTGTGCGGTCCAATGAGTGTTGAGGCTCGTGGTGGCTATCGTTATGTTCTCACCCTCACTGATGACTTGAGTAGATATGGGTATATCTACTTAATGAAACACAAGTCTGAAACCTTTGAAAAGTTCAAGGAATTTCAGAGTGAGGTTGAGAATCAACATGACAGAAAAATCAAGTTTTTGCGATCAGATCGTGGAGGAGAATACTTGAGTCACAAATTTGGTACACACTTAAGAAAATGTGGAATAGTTTCACAACTCACGCCGCCTGGAACACCTCAGCATAATGGTGTGTCCGAACATCGTAATCACACTCTATTAGATATGGTGCGATCTATGATGTCTCTTACCGATTTACCGCTGTCATTTTGGGGCTATGCTTTAGAGACTGCCGCATTCACTTTAAATAGGGCTCCGTCGAAATCCGTTGAGACGACACCATATGAATTATGGTTTGGGAAGAAGCCTAAGCTGTCGTTTCTAAAAGTTTGGGGATGCGATGCTTATGTCAAGAAACTTCAACCTGAAAAGCTCAAACCCAAGTCGGAAAAATGCGTCTTCATAGGATACCCTAAAGAAACTATTGGGTATACCTTCTACCTCAGATCCTAAGGCAAGATCTTTGTTGCCAAGAATGGATCCTTTCTAGAGAAAGAGTTTCTCTCGAAAGAAGTAAGTGGGAGGAAAGTAGAACTTGATGAAGTATTACCTCTTGAACCGGAAAGTGGCGCAACTCAAGAAAATGTTCCTGAGGTGCCTTCACCGACTAGAGAGGAAGTTAATGATGATGATCATGAAACTTTAGATCAAGTTGCTACTGAACTTCGTAGGTCCACAAGGACACGTTCCGCACCAGAGTGGTACGGTAACCCTGTCTTGGAAATCATGTTGTTAGACAACGGTGAACCTTCGAACTATGAGGAAGCGATGGCGGGCCCAGATTCCAACAAATGGCTGGAAGCCATGAAATCCGAGATAGGATCCATGTATGAAAAGAAGTATGGACTTTGACTGACTTGCCCGATGATCGGCGAGCCATAGAAAATAAATGGATCTTTAAGAAGAAGACAGACGCGGATGGTAATGTAACCATCTATAAAGCTCGGCTTGTCGCTAAGGGTTATCGACAAGTTCAAGGGGTTGACTACGATGAGACTTTCTCACCCGTAGCGAAGCTGAAGTCCGTCCGAATCATGTTAGCAATTGCCGCATTCTATGATTATGAGATATGGCAAATGGACGTCAAAATGGCATTCCTTAATGGTTTCCTTAAGGAAGAATTGTATATGATACAGCCGAAAGGTTTTGTTGATCCTAAGAATGCTGACAAGGTGTGCAAGCTCCAACGCTCGATCTACGGGCTGGTGCAAGCATCTCGGAGTTGGAACATTCGTTTTGATGAGATGATCAAAGCGTTTGGGTTTACGCAGACTTATGGAGAAGCCTGCATTTACAAGAAAGTGAGTGGGAGCTCTATAGCATTTCTCATATTGTATGTGGATGACATACTGTTGATGGGAAATGATATATAATTCTTGGAAAGCATAAAGGCCTACTTGAACAAGTGTTTTTCAATGAAGGATCTTGGAGAAGCTGCTTACATATTAGGCATCAAGATCTATAGAGATAGATCGAGACGCCTCATTGGTCTTTCACAGAGTATGTACCTTGACAAGATATTGAAGAAGTTCAATATGGATCAGTCAAAGAAGGGGTTCTTGCCTGTATTACAAGGTACGAGATTGAGCACGGCTCAATGCCCGACCACGGCAGAAGATAGAGAAAAGATGAGTGTCATCCCCTATGCCTCAGCCATAGGGTATATCATGTATGCTATGCTGTGTACCAGACCAGATGTAAACCTTGCCGTAAGTTTGGTAGGAAGGTACCAAAGTAATACCGACATGGAACACTAGACAGCGGTCAAGAATATCCTGAAGTACCTGAAGAGGACTAAGGATATGTTTCTCATTTATGGAGGTGACGAAGAGCTCGTTGTAAAGGGTTATGTCGATGCTAGCTTCGACACAGATCTGGATGACTCTAAGTCACAAACCGGATACATGTATATTTTGAATGGTGGGGCAGTAAGCTGGTGCAGTTGCAAGCAAAGCGTTGTGGCGGGATCTACATGTGAAGCGGAGTACATGGCAGCCTCGGAGGCAGCACAAGAGGCAATCTGGGTGAAGGAGTTCATTACCGACCTAGGAGTCATACCCAATGCGTCGGGCCCGACGACTCTCTTCTGTGACAACACTGGAGCTATTGCCCTTGCCAAGGAGCCCAGGTTTCACAGGAAGACCAGGCATATCAAGCGTCGCTTCAACTCCATTCGTGAAAGTGTTCAAAATGGAGACATAGATATTTGTAAAGTACATACGGACCTGAATGTGGCAGATCCGTTGACTAAACCTCTCCCTAGAGCAAAACATGATCAACACCAGAACTGCATGGGTGTTCGATTCATCACAATGTAACTAGGTTATTGACTCGTGCAAGTGGGAGACTGTTGGAAATATGCCCTAGAGGCAATAATAAAATGGTTATTATTATATTTCTTTGTTCATGATAATTGTCTATTGTTCATGCTATAATTGTGTTATCCGGAAATCGTAATACATGTGTGAATACATAGACCACAACACGTCCCTAGTGAGCCTCTAGTTGACTAGATCATTGATCAAAAGATAGTCATGGTTTCCTGACTATGGACATTGGATGTCATTGATAACGGGATCACATCATTAGGAGAATGATGTGATGGACAAGACCCAATCCTAATCATAGCTTGAAGATCATGTAGTTCGTTTGCTATAGCTTTTCCGAATGTCAAGTATCGTTTCCTTAGACCATGAGATTGTGCAACTCCCGGATACCGTAGGAGTGCTTTGGGTGTACCAAACGTCACAACGTAACTGGGTGACTATAAAGGTGCACTACGGGTATCTCCGAAAGTGTATGTTGGGTTGGCACGAATCGAGACTGGGATTTGTCACTCCGTATGACGGAGAGGTATCTCTGGGCCCACTCGGTAATGCATCATCATAATGAGCTCAATGTGACCAAGTGGTTGATCACAGGATCATGCATTACGGTACGAGTAAAGTGACTTTCCGGTAACGAGATTGAACGAGGTATTGGGATACCGACGATCGAGTCTCGGGCAAGTAACGTACTGATTGACAAAGGGAATTGTATACAGGATTGATTGAATCCTTGACATCATGGTTCATCCGATGAGATCATCGAGGAGCATGTGGGAGCCAACATGGGTATCCAGATCCCGCTGTTGGTTATTGACCGGAGAGTCGTCTCGGTCATGTCTGCGTGTCTCCCGAACCCGTAGGGTCTACACACTTAAGGTTCGGTGACGCTAGGGTTGTTGAGATATTAGTATACGGTAACCCGAAAGTTGTTCGGAGTCCCGGATGAGATCCCGGACGTCAGGAGGAGTTTCGGAATGGTCCGGAGGTGAAGATTTATATATAGGAAGTTAAGTTTCGGCCATCGGGAAAGTTTCGGGGGTAATCGGTATTGTATCGGGACCACCGGAAGGGTCCCGGGGGTCCACCTGGTGGGGCCACCTATCCCGGAGGGCCCCATGGGCTGAAGTGGGAGGGGAACCAGCCCCTAGTGGGCTGGTGCGCCCCCATGGGCCTCCCCTATGCCTAGGGTTGGAAACCCTAGGGGTGGGGGCGCCCCACTTGGCTTGGGGGCACTCCACCCCCCTTGGCCGCCGCCCCCTTGGAGATTGCATCTCCTAGGGCTGGCGCCCCCTAGGGGTCCTATATATAGTGGGGGAAGGGAGGGCAGCCGCACCCTAGCCCCTGGCGCCTCCCTCTCCCTCCCGTGACACTCCTCCCTCTCCCTGAGCTTGGCGAAGCCCTACTGAGATGACCGTTGCTTCCGCCACCACGCCGTCGTGCTGCTGGATCTTCATCAACCTCTCCTTCCACCTTGCTGGATCAAGTTGGAGGAGACGTCTTCCCAGCCGTACGTGTGTTGAACGCGGAGGTGCTGTCCGTTCGGCGCTAGGTCATCGGTGATTTGGATCACGACGAGTACGACTCCATCAACCCCGTTCTCTTGAACGCTTCCGCACGCGATCTACAAGGGTATGTAGATGCACTCCCCTCTCCCTCGTTGCTAGATGACTCCATAGATTGATCTTGGCAATGCGTAGAAAATTTTAAAATTCTGCTACGTTCCCCAACAGGTTAGGTTTCTTGTGGCGAAACTAACCCACCAAGGTTCAAAGTCCCAGACTTGGCATTGGTGCTTGAATTTTTTCAGGCCTTTCGGCAATGTCGCTTCAATGGAAGGAGACGTTCCCGTCGACTATGAAGACACCTACGATGACTTCGTCAATCTGCGTTAGTTGATAGGGATGAGTACATGTGCGAATGTATGAGCATCTGCGTCTGCACTGTATTAAAAATGCATTAAACAAAATTGACCCTTCATTGGATGACTTGGGCTTCCATTCGGGTCCAGGCGTTGTCTTGGCTGGTTGTTGTCGATCATTGTTGGACGGCTGGCCGGTTGGCTTGACGTGGCCTCCCCCATGAGCAATACTGCTCCTTCTATGATAAGGTGTCAGAAGACATGCATCACCTTGTGATTGGATGCCCTTCTCGCGCCAAATTTTCCATGAGGTTCTCGCTTGGTGTCGGTTGACGGCATCGCCCGCATGTTCAACGACCCCCTTTTGTGGTCTGGTGGGCATCTTCATGCTCCCACACGCCAACCTCCCTCCACCAAGGCTTATCCTTGATCATCATGATCATGGCTTGGCACATATGAAAGGGCCGCAATGGATGTATCTTCGATATATCTCGGCCCACGGGTTTAATCCAAGTTCTAGCAAGAAGCAGAATGCCACTCTTCAAAAGAGCACAACCCCTCAAAAGGTTGTATTTGTGGGTGGCACAAGGATAAAGGAAAAGGCAAGGGTGATGATATGGTTGTGAATGGGAATGCCACTAGGGGCAAGTCCACTCCCAACAAGGCAAAAGAAATCATGCCTCTATCCTATGTGCTTTGTAAGTCAAATGATGCAGATGTTTACTCAAAGTTTATTGGTCCCTGCAATGCTTTCCTCTATTAATCTACTGGATGACACTACTAGGGAAAATCCTAGCAGTAGCGCGGGAACCCGCGCTACTAATAAGGCGCTATAGCTAACTTGTAGCAGTAGTGTTGTTTGTCCTGTGCTACTGCTATACCTACTTAGCAGTAGCACTGTCCAGACCATCGCTACTGCTAAGTGGCTTAGCAGTAGCGTTTTCCAGTCTAGTGCTACTGCTAATTAGCTGCAGCGCTTGTTTACGGCGCTGCCACTTCCTGCTAAAGAGTGCTACTACTATATTTTCACATTTTTTGCTACATATTTGCGATGTTTTTGTACAGGTTTTATACAGTATTCTAATCATATCACAAACATGCAATATGCTCATCATATCATACACATAATAGTCTCATCATATCATCCAACACAAAGCATGTCGTCACATCATAATCACGATATAGCGATACAAGTTAACTGACACGTCTCATCATACATAATGTAGTACTTCTTGAGGCGCCGGTTCAGATCCCTCTCTCGCACTAGCGAGAACCTAAACTAACTATTTTCCGCTTCGGCTCTGCTATTGAACCCTCTCTAGCTGTCGCTTGGAAACCGGTACACCTGGGCCTGACACTCAGTCCACTCATGGTATACTCCTGGAACCTTCCCTACGTACACGATGTAGCACTTCTTTACCATCGATGATCTATGTACCTGCATCGTCACATGATTCGATAATATGCAACATAATATGTAGTTGAGAAACAAAAGGAGACAGAGCTAACAAAAATAGAAGCAACATATCATAAACATGAATAACAAGTTCATCATACCCAAACTGCCCTATTTAGCACAAAGTTTCGTCGTGCATAAATTCAAAGTTTTGTCATAGCTAGAGAAAGTAGTGACTAAACAGACACATTGTCATCGTCAATCACTCCAACATGTCGTGCCAACCATCCAAATCAGGGAGGAAGTCCCCGAGCGAAGTGAAAGTCTTCAGGTCAAGACGCTGAGCGGCTACACATGTTCGGACGCCTTCCTGCGACATTTGCCCTTCTTCGTAGAACATCCCTGTTTTTTTGAGGACCTCCTTCATGATGATTTGAGCAAGTTCACGCTGGATGTGATAGAACTCAGCTCGGAGTCGATGATCCGAGACATTTCCTAGATTCTTTGCCCATTGCAGAATATCGGCATCGCCGGATCTAGGTGACATGCGAAGGTTCTAGTGATCCCATCTGTACTCTAGCATGTGGTGGAGACATAGGATCCATCACTGAGAGTACCTCTCGGCTGCTGGATGCAGCAGAAGTCAGTCTTATGGCCGAAGTAGGGCGCGCGGTTCCTTGTCCTCTTGACCGTGATCTCTCCACCCCGGTGGTCGTAGCTTAAGATAGCACTGTCAAGAACATACTTGATGTGGGTGTAATCCTTTTTCTTCATGTTCTTCGGTGAGTCCAAGTAAAGAGCATGAGAGAATCAGGGGTAAAGGATGATGAGGACGGCGCGCCCGCCACTGCGCAAAATAAGTACACCTCAAATTAGCCTTCACGTGTGCAAATGAATGATTAAAATCAAAGGAAGGATATCTGCGGATGACTTACATGGGGTGAGAAGGAAGGAGAATCGTCTCCTTATCCTTATTGCCGACCATGAAATCGACGATGTAGTTCCTCGTGTATTCACGGTGCTATTGGCAGACTACCAAGAAGCCCTCGTGCATGAAGAATGGGTCAGTGACACAAATATATGGTTTTTGCTCAATCCTGATGATGTAGTTCATGTACAGGGCAAAAATACGGACAAACGTAAAATACAACTTTTTCAAGTGAAACATGTCAAAGATGTAATCGAATCGAAGGAAGAACTTTTCCGCGGGGAATGTGTCGACGTACAACCTTTGCTGCGACATGTTAACCACGTAGAATGGGTATCCTGGATTTTTTGAGGTGATCAGGCTTTTCTCTCTCCATGGCACATCGTCATGAAGTCACCTTAGATCGCCGTATATGGCCTCTACCGCTGCCTTAGGTAGGATCGAATCACCACACCTTATAGGCGAAAGAACTAGGTCAGGGAAGT
>NC_041392.1:207047096-207062475 GCF_002162155.2 Triticum dicoccoides
GGGGCTACCCCCTGGGCGCGCCCTCCACCCTTGTGGTTGCCTCGTGGCTCCTCTGACTTGAACTCCAAGTCTCATGGGTGTCTACTGGTCCAAGAAAAATCATTTCAAAAGTTTTATTCTGTTTGGACTCCGTTTGGGATTCCTTTTATGCGAAACTCAAAAACAAGGAAATAACAGAAACTGGCACTGGGCTCTAGGTTAATAGGCTAGTCCCAAAAATAATATAAAATAGCATATTAATGCATATATGATACATCTCCAACGTATCTATAATTTTTGATTGCTCCATGCTATATTATCTACTATTTTGGACTATATTGGGCTTTATTTTCCACTTTTATATTATTTTTGGGACTAACCTATTAACCGGAGGCCCAGCCCGGAATTGCTGTTTTTTGCCTATTTCAGTGTTTCGAAGAAACGGAATATCAAACGGAGTCCAAACGGAATAAAACCTTCGGGAACGTGATTTTGTCACCGAACGTGATCCAGGAGACTTGGACCCTACTCCAAGGAGTCAAAGAGGCGGTCACGAGGGTGGGGGCGCCCCCTCTAGGGCGCGCCCCCTGCCTCGTGGGCCCCTCGATGCTCCACCGACGTACTCCTTCCTCCTATATATACCTACGTACCCCCAAACGAACAGATACGGAGCCAAAACCTAATTCCACCGCCGCAACTTTCTGTATCCACGAGATCCCATCTTGGGGCCTATTCCAGAGCTCTACCGGAGAGGGCCGTGATCACGGAGGGCTTCTACATCATCATAGCCTGTCCGATGAAGTGTGAGTAGTTTACCTCAGACCTTCGGGTCCATAGTTAGTAGCTAGATGGCTTCTTCTCTCTTTTTGGATCTCAATACAAAGTTCTCCCCCTCTCTTGTGGAGATCTATTCGATGCAATCTTCTTTTTGCGGTGTGTTTGTTGAGACCGATGAATTGTGGGTTTATGATCAAGTCTATCTATGAATAATATTTGAATCTTCTCTGAATTATTTTATGTATGATTGATTATCTTTGCAAGTCTCTTCGAATTATCCATTTGGTTTGGCCAACTAGATTGGTAGTTCTTGCCATGGGAGAAGTGCTTAGCTTTGGGTTCGATCTTGCGGTGTCCTTTCCCAGTGACAGAAGGGGCAACAAGGCACGTATTGTATCATTGCCATCGAGGATAACAAGATGGGGTTTATTTCATATTGCATGAATTTATCTCTCTACATCATGTCATCTTGCTTAAGGCGTTACGTATTGTATCATTGCCATCGAGGATAACAAGATGGGGTTTATTTCATATTGCATGAATTTATCTCTCTACATCATGTCATCTTGCTTAAGGCATTACTTTGTTTTTAACTTAATACTCTAGATGCATGCTGGATAGCGGTCGATGAGTGGAGTAATAGTAGTAGATGCAACATCGTTTCGGTCTACTTGTCACGGACGTGATGCCTATATACATGATCATGCCTAGATATTCTCATAACTATGCTCAATTCTATCAATTGCTCAACAGTAATTTGTTCACCCACCGTAGAATACTTATGCTCTTGAGAGAAGCCACTAGTGAAACCTATGGCCCCCGGGTCTATTGTCATCATATCAATCTCCATCACTTTAATCTTGCTTTGCTTTTTTACTTTGCCTTTACTTTTTACTTTGCATCTTTATACCAAAAATACCAAAAATATTATATCTATCAGATCTCACTCTCGTAAGTGACCGTGAAGGGATTGACAACCCCTAATCATGTTGGTCGCGAGTAGCTATCATTTTGTGCAGGTACGAGGGACTTGAGCGTGGCCTCCTACTGGATTGATACCTTGGTTCTCAAAAACTGAGGGAAATACTTATGCTACTCTGCTGCATCATCCCTTCCTCTTCGGGGAAAACCAACGCAAGCTCAAGACGTAGCAAGAAGGATTTCTAGCGTCGTTGCCGGGGAGTCTACGCAAAAAGTCAACATACCAAGTACCCATCACAATCCCTATCTCTCGCATTACATTAGTTGCCATTTGCCTCTCGTTTTCCTCTCCCCCACTTCACCCTTGCCGTTTTATTCGCCCTCTCATTTCCAATCTCCTTCTCCTTCTCCGCTTCTCTTTTTCGTTTGCTTTTTGTTTGCTCGTATGGTTAGAATAGTTGTTTATTTATTACTAAACAGAGAACCTAAGATCTATGGATCCTCATCCACTTGCTAATCTTTTTAATAGGTCCAATTATGATAAACCAATTGCTAGTGAGTTTTGTGCACTAGATTATCTTTATGAAGTTTTGCTTGAAATTCGTGAATCTGAAAAGTGTGATGAATTACCTCATGAAGCGATTCACGATAGATCTTTGAATAGAAAGCATGATTGCAATGATTCTATTATAAATTCTATTAATGTCAATTGTGCTAATAATATGAAAAACCCTAAGCTTGGGGATGCCAGTTTTGCTATGTCCTCTACTTGTTGCAATGATCATGATTGGGGTGATTCTTCTTTCGATCTTGAAATTTTATTTAAACCCCATGATGAATATGAGATTGATTATAATGTTTGCAATAATATTGAAAGTGGGTTTGGAAGAATGTCAACTTTAGATCCCACATATTTGGAGAACGTTCAATCTTATGAAGTTTTTAACAAAAGTGGGTTTGGAAAGGTCATGACTTTAGTTAATGTTAATCCCACTATTTTGGAAGAGTGTCAACTTTGCATGCATGAGGATCATGTTGAAAATATTTTATGTGATAGCTATTTTGTTGAATTTGATTATGATCCTACATGTAATTATTATGAGAGAGGAAAATATGGTGGTAGAAATTTTCATGTTACTAATTTACCTCTCGTTATGTTGAGATTGCTATTGTTTCTTTTCGTTTCCTTGCATATGCTAGTTTTTGCTTGCCTTGCTAATTTGTTTGCCTATAAGATGCCTATGCATAGGAAGTATGTTAGACTTAGATGTGTTTGTCACGTGTTTTATGATGCTCTCTTTGTGCTTCAATTCTTGTCTTTCATGTGAGCATCATTGAAATATTATGGCTAGCTATAAGGCTTTAAAGAAAACCGCTTGTTGGGAGTCAACCCAATATTTATCCTTGCAGATCCGTTGACTAAACCTCTCCCTAGAGCAAAACATGATCAACACCAGAATTCCATGGGTGTTCGATTCATCACAATGTAACTAGATGATTGACTCTAGTGCAAGTGGGAGACTGTTGGAAATATGCCCTAGAGGCAATAATAAAATGATTATTATATTTCCTTGTTCATGATAATTGTCTATTATTCATGCTATAATTGTATTGTCCGGAAATCGTAATAGATGTGTGAATACATAGACCATAATGTGTCCCTAGTGAGCCTCTAGTTGACTAGCTCGTTGATCAACAGATAGTCATGGTTTCCTGGCTATGGACATGGGGATGTCATTGATAATGGGATCACATCATTAGGAGAATGATGTGATGGACAAGACCCAATCCTAAACATAGCACAAGATCGTATAGTTCGTTTGCTAGAGTTTTTCCAATGTCAAGTATCTTTTCCTTAGACCATGAGATCGTGTAACTCCCAGATACCGTAGGAGTGCTCTGGGTATACCAAACATCACAACATAACTGGGTGACTATAAAGGTATACTACGGGTATCTCCGAAAGTGTCTGTTGGGTTGACACGGATCAAGACTGGGATTTGTCACTCCGTATGACGGAGAGGTATCTCTGGGCCCACTCGGTAATGCATCATCATAATGAGCTCAAAGTGACCAAGTGTCTGGTCACGGATCATGCATTACGGTACGAGTAAAGTGACTTGCCGGTAACGAGATTGAACGAGGTATTGGGATATCGACGATCGAATCTCGGGCAAGTAACGTACCGGTTGACAAAGGAAATTGAATACGGGGTTGCTTGAATCCTCGACATCGTGGTTCATCCGATGAGATCATCGAGGAGCATGTGGGAGCCAACATGGGTATCCAGATCCCGCTGTTGGTTATTGACCGGAGAGCCATCTCAGTCATGTCTACATGTCTCCCGAACCCGTAGGGTCTACACACTTAAGGTTCGGTGACGCTAGGGTTGTAGAGATATGAATAGTTCTTCGGAGTCCCGGATGATATCCTGGACGTCACGAGGAGTTCCGGAATGGTCCGGAGGTGAAGAATTATATATAGGAAGTGCAGTTTCGGCCATCGGGAGAGTTTCGGGGTCACCGGTATTGTACTGGGACCACCGGAAGGGTCCCGGGGGTCCACCGGGTGGGGCCACCCATCCCGAAGGGCCCCATGGGCCAAAGTGGGGAGGGGAACCAGCCCATAGTGGGCTGGTGCGCCCCCTTAGGCCCATCCCATGCGCCTAGGGTTGGAACCCTAGGGGTGGGGGGGCGCCCCACCTTGCCTTGGGGGCTACTCCACCCTTGGCCGCCGCCCCCCTAGGAGATCCCATCTCCTAGGGCCGGCGCCCCCTAGGGGAGCCTATATAAAGGGGGGGGGAGGGAGGGGGCAGACACACCTTGAGTCTTGGCGCATCCCTCTCCCCTGCTACACCTCTCTCTCTCGCAGTATACGGCGAAGCCCTGCTGCTGTGACGCCCTGCATCCACCACCACGCCGTCGTGCTGCTGGATCTTCATCAACCTCTCCTCCCCCTTGCTGGATCAAGAAGGAGGAGATGTCACGCTGACCGTACGTGTGTTGAACACGGAGGTGCCGTCCGTTCGGCGCTAGGATCTCCGGTGATTTGGATCACGTCGACTACGTCTTCCTCATCCCCGTTCTTTGAACGCTTCCGCGCGTGATCTACAAAGGTATGTAGATGCAATCCAATCACTCGTTGCTAGATGAACTCATAGATGAATCTTGGTGAAACCGTAGGAAATTTTTTGTTTTCTGCAACGTTCCCCAACAATATGCAGGAACACAAAGTATCATGGACTATGCATAAATAGATCCCAAAAGTGGAACAAGTTTTCAAAATATCAAGTAACACAAGCATGCTCGATGGCATGGCAGATAAAGGTGTTTCTGCTATCCTATTACAAGGAGCTTCAAAACTGCCCATATTGAATAAATGTTCTCAAGCAGTGGAAGACTGTAGCTGATAAACCGGTCGCCGGTTTAGGATGCTTCATCGGGACGGCTTGACGATTGAGGGTCATCTTGTGCAGTCACATCCTCGTCATCCCTCCCAGACGCTGGAAATCAACCGTTGACCAATCGATTCCGGTTAAATCTTGAAACACGACCTCTTCATGGATAAGGCCGGAGGGGTCATTGTTAGGAGCGTAAGTATGCTTACGGATTGGAGGCACAAGCTCTTCAACATCATTGATCACAGCGGGCTATCTTTTTCCCTCAGCATCGTAAACCGGTTGGAAGTGAGATAAATCGGTGTCCTCCGCCAGTTTGCTTGCTATTGGCCGCATTTCCTTTGTCAGCCTTCGTAGATCGTCATTATTAAAGTCTGAGCCGTCCTCTTTCATGCCAGGATATCCTTTGATGATATCTGCCGGTTCAAGATCCGGAATCCATGCCGTGGCCCGGATTAGCGTGGTCAGCGCTCCTGATCTTGCGGCTGATCTCTTCAGTTCGGTGATCCGGGCAGGTAGCATGGCCAGCTTGTCAAGTGTTTCCTTTATCAACGATGGCGCCGGCTTGTTGTACGCTGCAGTGCAAATAGCACGCTGGGATCCAGAGAATAGCTGTTCTATCAAGGTATATGCCGCTTTAAGCTTCATCCACATGTCAGAGCCCAGATGAGCAATGCGGGTCCCTATCATGGTTCAGCATCAGTAAACCGGCCATTGATAAAATCTTATGATTAGACAAACTGCACAAGAGAGCACTTACCAAATACAGCGGATGTCATGGCGTCAATCTGCCGCTTTAAGCTTGACAGTTCTTCCACTACCGGTTTCAGGGCTGCCTCTGCGTCCTCGGCCTTTTTTTATCAAACCGGCCTTTTCTGTTTCCCAGTCAGCACGCTCCTTGTTGAAGGTCTCTTTCAATTTCTCCATAGCTGCCAAGGCATTGGTCAGCTCCTCTTTGGCTTTGGAAGCCTCTGCTTGTTGAGACTTGACGTTCTCTTGAAGATCAGCGGTTTGAGCATCCCTTTTATTCAGCTCGGCCTGCAAAGGAGAAGATATATCAACAATGAGATGTGTATTTTCTAAGTACCAAGCGTATAACAAGTTATGCACTTGGTACTTGGGGGCTAATGCCTATTTGCTTTCTCATCAACATATTTTTCACAAGTCTCAAGTACAATGCAAGCATTATCCTTAACACTTGGGGGCTAATGTACATCTGTTCAAAACTGACGCATTGATTAAAGACCCGGTCTACCTTGCAAAGCTAAACCTGCCTTTGGGGGCTACACCGATGAACACTACATGAGTACAATGATAAAGTACTGGCTTGTTTCTAAACGATGATTTCACATATGAAGGATCAGCATGCAAGGATTAAGATATTACAAAGACCCGATTTACCTTGCAAAAGCTAAGCCGGCCCTTGGGGGCTACTTGGGCTGATGTTTATACTTTGAAATCAAGAAAGGAAAGATAATGAAAATACCTCATAGCGTTCTTTCATCAGGTTCACCAAACCGGCTTCATAATCACGGTTTGAGTGCAGACAGTTTAGAAAACCGGAGTGGAGTTCTTGAGCGCTGAGATGAGCGTACCTTGACAAGTCAGTACTCCATTTGCCTTTTTCTATGGCAGCATGCTCTTCCTTGGCACTATGTTGGGCCAAGATTACATGATGGACAGGAGAAGTGTGACCAATACCAGTAATGGTAACCTCGCCTTCTTTATCTACAACAACTTTTGTCTGGAGTTGATGGAGTTTCAGTAGCTCTCACCGGACTAGCCCGGGTTGGATTTGCCGGTTCAGTATCAGGCACAGCAGTATCAACTTTTGGTTGTTCATCAATATTGTGATCTTAGGGGGTGGCTCGCCAAAGGTGACTTCAGGATTGGGACCCTCCGGTTCACCAGTTTGGTCCGGCTCACCTGTTTGCTCCTGTTCAAGAACCACCTGGTCTTCAGACGGATTGTTCACCCGAGCCTTTTTGCTGGGTCTGGCTTTGGCTCTACAAACAAAAAAAGGTGTGAAAATTAAGCATAGTATACAAGGTATGAAAACATTCAAAGAAGGGGTTTAAAGTACTTACCCAGCTACAGTTTTGAGAGGAGGAAGTTGGGTTGCTGTTGACTCGCCTGATGATGAGGGAGGTGTCACCTAATAATTTGAATCGGACGGATTAAGAGGTTGTCGAAAATAACCTGCCTTGGGGTAAGAATTGTCAGAAGGAGGTGAGACCTCAGATCGGCGCTTTCGAACCGAGGTGTCAGGTAAACCGGTCGAGGTGACCTTTTGGCCGCTGTGCCGGGTTGTGCGGCGAGCCTCGTGCTGCTGCTTCTTCAAAATAAATGTTGGATCCAAGTGAGCAAGAGGATGTGAAAAGCTTACTTTCCGGATCGCTTGACGGGTTTTTTGTGTTGGCAGAGAGTCTGAACCGGGGGAAAGGACAATTACCTCTACATCGTCGGCTTGGCTGCCTTCCGCGCCCTCCTGATAAATATCATTGTTAATGAGATGCATAAATAGGGAACCGAGTGAATCAAGTTCTACCTCAACTTCCGGTTCATCCGTATCGTCATCCAGTTCCATGCTGATACGTTCAATTGCCTTCCGCTTTGAGGTTTTCTTGACGGTTTTTGTTTTGGGGCGGGAGGGGTTTGCCGCTTTCTCTGCAGGTTTCTTCTTCCAGAATGGATCATCACCCTGTTTATAAACAAGTAGAAGAATATTCATAGGTTGAACGGTTTTAAAAGATGTCGAAGGTAAAAGGGAAGGACAGTATTTACAGCAGGCGGTTTGTTTTTTGTGTAAAAGGGGTTTAAGCCGGTTTGGCGGCAGACAAATTCCGATTCGTTCAAAATCTTCTTGACACCCTCAGTAACTTCTTCATCAGTTAATTGAATGTTGATGTGGCGTTGGGAGTCTTCTACTTCACCAGTGTACTCACACATTAAATCGGAGCGGCGGCTTAATGGCAAGATGCTCCAGGATATCCAACAATGCACAAAGTCAACGCCTGACAAACCGTTGGCCATAAAGGCTCGGAGCTTGGCGAGTTGAGTGGCATATGAGGCCCGTTCCGTAGCGCTTAAACGTTGCGGCAGTGGATGAGTGTTGGAGAGCCGGTGGGCACGGTAGCCCGGCAGAGGGTTCTCGTCTTCAGGGGAGGTATCTTTACAGTAGAACCAAGTTTGGTTCCAATCTTTGGGGTGGCTGTGCAGCTTGGCATGAGGAAATTCGACCTCTTTTCTTTTTTGAATTGAGACACCCCCAAGTTCAGTGTTGGGTCCGCCTACAAATTCAGTGCACCGGTTCAGATGGAAAAAAATCCCGGAACAGCTCAGCAGTTGGTTCTTCCTGTAGGTACACTTCACAGAAGACTTGGAAGTTGCATATATTGGATACTGAGTTAGGTCCAATATCTTGAGGGTGGAGCTGGAAACTGGCAAGCACATCCCGGAAAAACTTTGACCCGGGCAGTTTGAAACCATGTCCTATGTGGTCAACAAATACCACTATCTCACCCTGCTTAGGGGTAGGAGGATTCTCCGATCCAGGAACTCGCCACCGGATCTCGTTCTTTTTTGGCAAGGTACCAATCCTGACCATTCCGTTAAGCTGTTCTTCGGTGACTCGGGAAGGAGCCCAGTTACAAGCATAGAACTGTTTGGCCATTGCAAGCGAAAAGCTGAAAGGAAATACCGGTTTACAAATCATTCATGGTGATATATAAGATGCGATGGGATAAAGACATACAGGTATGTAATTTGCGTAAACCGGAGGTTGATACAATAATGAATGACAAGGCAATATCAGAACAAAGGTATGCACATGCTGTTAAACCGGAGTATAACAACGGAGGTAAAAGGCTTGTCCGGTTCACCAGGAGGCTAATGGTATATGATAGATTGCTTTTACAAAGGTAAACCGCCTATGTGGTAAAGAGGATACAGATCTAAGGAAAAAATGACTAAGTAAGGTAAAACAAATTTCATAAGGTTGGAGGGAAATTTTGGATCTACCGTAAGACAGGAAAATAAAAAGGATTTAGACCTTAAAGGTTGATCCCAAAGCAGTTCACAAAGGACCAGATCAGTGTTTTATGCGCGTAAAGGTTTGTTTTGGTAACATAAGATAAGCCATTACGTGGAACACATCTAGTTTGAAGTTTGTATCCATGGACTAAGAAGAAACAGGGAAGAACAGCGCCGGAGCCTCGATGAACTTTGACGAACGAGGAAACCCTAGGTAGATCTACAACGGAGAAAGGAAGGGACTTACAGTGGCTGTTGAAGCAGCGGAGGTATGCTACGGCTCTCTGGTGCAACCAGGTTGATTCAGCGGCCGGCGGAGAGACAGAGGCGAAGCTCGGTGACGGCGGCGGCGCTCAGGTGCAGAGGCGTCGCAAGGAGGAAGAAGAAGCGAAGGAGGCGAAGGGAGAAAAAGAGAATGACCTTTGGGCCTATTTATAAGGTGAACCGATAAGCGCCCGGTGCGTAATTCGAGGAGCTTAAAATGGATAGTTAATAAGGATGGCGCCTCGAGGGTTGGATATTCATTAATGAAGGGTATCTTCGGCTTCAACGGGCAGATGACGTCATAACGACTTGCTACGGATCTAAAGGATGACGTCACGGTGGTTTACCAGACTTATACGAAGTTGCCAGGGCAAGAATTTTTTTAAGTATTGAAGATTGACATGAACAAGTTCAAATCAATCAAGGGCCTAATGTTGGGGATATGATTACTAGAGGTAAACCGGCTAGGAGTGGCCGGGTTAGCTCCATGAAGATAGAAGCTACTGAAGACATGAGGATGGTGGCGCTTTACGAAGGCCTATAGATGTAAACCGACTCTTTCATGTAACTTGTATTGTAAGTTAAAGGAATAGAGACCGAGCCGGACACGTTTATGATTCAGCCTCAGGACTCTGTAAATCGGCGGGCGTCAACCTATGTATATAAAGGGACGACCCGGACGCGGTTTAGGGACAACAAACAACTACCCGAGAACCAGGCAAAGCGGATTCGCTCCCTGGTCATCGAAACCCTAGCAATACCAATCACAACTAGACGTAGGCTTTTACCTTCATCGAAGGGGCTGAACTAGTATACAATCCCTCGTGTCCCCTTGTCCGGTTTAACCCCTTTAAGCTAACACGTAGCGATGGCTCCATGACTAAGTCCTTTCACAAGGACATCTGCCGTGACAAACCCACGACATGGACTGAACTGTAGAATGCCAGAATAAGAGGGGGATAACTAGTACTATCAAAGACTATGCTTCTGGCAGCCTCCATCTTGAAGCATATAGAAGAGAGTGGATGATAAGTTCACCAAGTATCATCATATAACATAATCCTACCCGGCGATCCTCCCCTCGTTGCCCTGTGAGAGAGCGATCACCATGTTGTATCTGGCACTTGGAAGGGTGTGTTTTATTAAGTATCCGGTTCTAGTTGTCATAAGGTCGAGGTACAACTCCGGGTCGTCCTTTTACCGAGGGACACGACTCTTCGAATAGATAAACTTTCCTGCAGGGGTGCACCACATTACCCAACACGCACGATCCCTCTGGCCGGACACAGTTTCCTAGGTCATGCCCGGCTCGGAAGATCAACATGTCGCAGCCCCACCTAGGCCTAACAGAGAGGTCAGCACGCCGGTCTAAATCCTATTCGCGCAGGGGTCTGGGCCCATCGCCCGTTGCACACCTGCATGTTGTGTATGCGGCCGGTGAGAAAACCTAGCAACCTCCATTACAAAGGAAGTTGCGTTACGCGGTCCAACCCAGCACGCGCTGCTCAGTCGCTAACGTCTAGGAGGCTTCGGCTGATACCACGACGTCGAGTGCCCATAACTGTCCCCGCGTAGTTGGTTAGTGCGTATAGGCCAGTGGCCAGACTCAGATCAAATACCAAGATCTCGTTAAGCGTGTTATTTTGAAGTAACCGCGGATGCCGACCAGGACTAGGCCCACCTCTCACCTAGGCGGTCTCAACCTGCCTTGTCGCTCCGCCACAAAGATCCACACAGAGGGCCATCGGGAAAGTATGTCCTTTCAGCCCCCAACCCGTGAATCAACCGCGGGTACTCAACGAGCCGACCCGACTTTAGTCACCACATGTATCATATATTATGTATATAAGTATATACCCGCGATCAACTCCCGAGTGATCATGGCCCGGTAGTATAACATGGAAGACAAACAAGAATGTAGGGGCACTGATGGAAAACTAGCATCCTATACTAAGAATTTAGGATTGCGGGTAAATGTACCAACAGTAGTAGCAAAGACAGGCTATGCATCAGAATAGGATTAAAGGAAAGCAGTAACATGCTACACTACTCTAATGCAAGCAGTAGAGAGAAGGAGTAGGCGATATCAAGTTGATCAAGAGGGGGGGGGGGGCTTGCCTGGAAGCTCAGCCGAGAAGGAGGGATCATCAGCACCGTAGTCTTACTGGGTAGCAGCGGCGTCGGTCTCGGTGTCTAGCAAGAGAAGAGGGGGAAGAAATAATAAATATAATGCAAACATATGCATGGCGATTCATGACATGACAATCAGCGCTGCTAGGTGTGCCTAACGCGGTAGTAGGTGATACCAGCGAAGGGGGGAAACATCCAGGAAAGTATTTCCGGTGTTTCGCGTTTTCGGACAGGTGAACCAGAGGTAAAATTTTGCACGTTCGCTATCCTAGGGACGTGTGGCGGGCGAACGGACTACGTATTCGGATTTGTCTCGTCGTTCTGAGCAACTTTCATGTACAAAGTATTTTCATCCGAGTTACGAATTATTTTATATTAATTTTCAAAGTTTTAATCAATTTAGAAATTATTATTATGAAATTAATTTAAAAATAGCATTATTGCATCAGCATGACATCAGCACTCAACAGAGGTGTTGACTGGGTCAAACTAACATGTGGGGTCCACATGTCATTGACTGGTTAACTAACTAATAGTTAATTAGTTTAATTAATCACAATTAATTAAGTTAACTAATTAAAAAATTAATTAATTAAATTTTATTTATTATTATTTTTTAATCTCCTTTTTTGTAAACCCATGACAGTGGCTCAGAGGGGCCTACCGGGTTCAGGCGCTCGGGTGTGGGCGAGCAGGCGACGGGTACGGGCGCTCCGCGCCTAGGCGCAGTTCGGCGTGGCCACCGGCGGGCGGCCGCGGCGCGGCAGCGACGACGCTGGGCGCTGAGCGGGAAGGGGGAGGGTGCGGCCGACGCGCATGAACAGGGGCACGGGGGAGGTCGGGAGCCAGCGCAGAGGCAGCCAGGGGCGGCGCGGTGTCGATGGCTAGCGCGGGGAGGCTGGCGAGGGGGCGGCCGGTCAGCAGATGGCCGCGGTAGGAGGCGACAGCGGCAGGAGATGGGCGCGAGGCAGGGCTGCGATAGCAACGCCGGAGGCGGAGGCGGGGCCGACGCGGCGGGACAGAGGCCGATGACATGGTTGGGTGGCACATGCGAGGCACGGCGACGGGCGCGCACGGAGGAGCTCGTCGGGATGGTCTGGAGCGGCGAGGAGGAGGGCCGAGGGTGCAGTCAGTGGTGGAGACAGAAGGAGAGGCTGGCAGCGGCACGTATGCGGGCGGCTACGGTCGAAGGTAGAGGCCGCGGCGAAGTGTGAGCTTGGGCGCGGGACGACGACGTGCAATAGAGAGGGAAGAAGAGGAGAGGGAGGCCGTGGCCTCACCAGAGTTGTAGGGCACGAGGCAGTGGGACGTGGGGAGGAGGACAGGGACAACGACATCGGAGATGGGGAGGCAGTCCGGCGAGGTGGCTCCGGCGTCGAGCGTCGAGGGCGCGGTCGCCCCGATCCCGATTCTGATCGGGGGAGTGAGGTGGTGAGAGCAAGTGGGGGGAGAGTGGTGGTGGTTGGGTTAGGGTTTGGGGGAACGAGGCCATATAGGCCAGGAGGGTTGGGGTGGGCCGGCCTGGCTGTTGTCTGGGCCAAGGCCTAGGGGAAAGGGGGTTTTTCTTTTTCTCTCTCGTTTTCTGTTTTGTATTTTCCTTTTCTTTTATTTATTTTCCATTTTATGTTTTATTTATTTTAGAGCATTTTAGCATTTTCTAAACATGTGTGTTCTTCACTATAATTACCTATGCAATATTAGGCACAATTCAAACATTTTGTTTTAATGTTTGAAAACTTTTGATGTTTGACAAAAAATCAAATTTAAATTTGAATAGTTTTGATCCAACGCGAGATTAGCAACAGTAACTGAGGTGATGTGGCATCATTAATGTGGGATTACTGTAGCCTAATTATCCGAGCGTCACAAATCTCCTCCACTACAAGAAATCTCGTCCCGAGATTTAGGAGGTAGAAGGAAACAGTGCAGGGTATTCATCACTCAGGTGATCCTCACGTTCCCAAGTGGCTTTGTCTTCAGAGTGATGCGACCACTGGACCTTGAGGAACTTGATCGCCTTCTGGCATGTGCGGCGTTCAGCTTGGTCGGGAATGCGGACCAGATGCTCTTTATAGGAGAGGTCTTGTTGGAATTCGAGCACTTCATGATCCACTGCTCGGATTGGGTCCTTGAAGAAGCGGCGGAGTTGTGACATGTGGAACACATCGTGAACCAGAGAAAGGTTTGACGGAAGCTCCAGTTGATATGCCACTTTTCCACGCCTTTCCAGTATAGTGAATGGACCAATATAGCAAGGAGCTAGCTTGCCCTTGATCCCGAAGCGGTGAGCACCCTTCATTGGTGTAACTCGAAGATAAGCCTTTTCGCCAGGTTGATAGACCATGTCTTTGTGATGGCAGTCATACTGACTCTTCTGACGCGATTGAGCAGTCTTGAGATTCTCACGAATGATGCGGACTTGTTCTTCGGCATGTTGGATAATATCCAGACCGAAGAGTGGACGTTCCCCAGTTTCTGACCAGTTCACAGGGGTTCGGCACTTTCGTCCATATAGCACTTCGAAGAGGCCATCTTCAGACTAGCTTGATAGCTATTATTATAAGAGAACTCGGCATACGGGAGAGATTCCTCCCATTTCTTGCCGAAGGAAATAACACAAGCTTGAAGCATGTCTTCGAGGATTTGGTTGACGTGTTCAACTTGTCCTTGCGACTGAGGATGAAACGCAGTACTGAATGACATATGAGTTCCCATAGCTTCTTGGAAACTTGCCCAAAATCTTGAAGTGAACAAGCTGCCACGGTCCGAACTGATAACCAGTGGAATACCGTGAAGTGAAACAATTCTAGACATGTAGAGAGTTGCAAGCTGACTACTAGTGATCGTTTCTTTGACAACCAGAAAATGTGCAACTTTAGAAAGCCGGTCAATGACGACAAGAATAGCATCATTACCTTTCTGCGATTTGGGAAATCCAGTGACGAAGTCCATTTCCACATGGTCCCATTTCCATTCAGGAATAGAGATAGGTTGCAGATTTCCAGCAGGCCTTTGATGCTCTCCTTTGATACGACGGCAAATGTCACACTCAGCAACATAACGAGCAATGTCTTTCTTCATATTAGGCCACCAAAATCTCTGACGAATGTCTTGGTACATCTTAGTACTACCGGGATGAATAGACAAAGGCGTATCATGAGCTTCTTTGATAACCTCCTGTGTCATATCCTGGCTTTCCCCTGAACATGGCACCACTAGGCGGCCCTTGAAGTACAAGATGTTGGGGAACGTAGTAATTTCAAAAAATTTCCTACGCACACACAAGATCATGGTGATGCATAGAAACGAGACGGGATAGTGTGTCCACGTACCCTCGTAGACCCAAAGCCGAAGCGTTAGCACAACGCGGTTGATGTAGTCGTACGTCTTCACGATCCGACCGATCCAAGTACTGAACGCACGACACTTCCAAGTTCTGCACACGTTCAACTCAATGACGTCCCGCGAGATCCGATCCAGCAAAGCTTCACATGAGAGTTTCGTCAGCACGACAGCGTGGTGACGGTGATGATGATGCTACCGACGCAGGGCTTCGCCTAAGCACCGCTACGATATGATCGAGGTGGATTATGGTGGAGGGGGGCACCGCACACGGCTAAGAGATCAATGATCAATTTTTGTGTCTATGGGGTGCCCCTGCCCTCGTATATAAAGGAGCAAGGGGGAGGAGGCGGCCGGCCAGGGAGAGGCGCGCCAAGGGGGAGTCCTACTCCCACTAGGAGTAGGACTCCTCCTATTCCTAGTAGGAGTAGGAGAGGGGGAAGGAAAGGGAGAGGAGGAGAAGGAAAGAGGGGGCCGGCCCCCTTGCCCTAAACCAATTTGATTTGGGCCTTGGGGGGGGGCATACTCCCCTTGCCG
>NC_041392.1:207062828-207069731 GCF_002162155.2 Triticum dicoccoides
CCACTAAGGCCCATGAAGGCCCATTAAGCTACCGGGGGGGGGGGGGTTCGGTAACCCCCAGTACTCCGATATATGTTTGAAAGCTTCCGGAACCTTTCCGGTGTCTGAACATAGTCGTCCAATATATCGATCTTTATGTCTCGACCATTTCGAGACTCCTCGTCATGTCCGTGATCACATCCGAGACTCCGAACTACCTTCGGTACATCAAAACACAAACTCATAATACCGGTCGTCACCGAACTTTAAGCGTGCGAACCCTACGGGTTTGAGAACTATGTAGACATGACCGAGACACGTCTCCGGTCAATAACCAATAGCGGAACCTGGATGCTCATATTGGCTCCCACATATTCTACGAAGATCTTTATCGACCAAACCACATAACAACATACGTTGTTCCTTTTGTCATCAGTATGTTACTTGCCCGAGATTCGATCGACGGTATCTCAATACCTAGTTCAATCTCATTACCGGCAAGTCCCTTTACTCGTTCCGTAATACATCATCCCACAACTAACTCATTAGTTACAATGCTTGCAAGGCTTATAGTGATGTGCATTACCGAGTGGGCCCAGAGATACCTCTCTGACAATCGGAGTGACAAATCCTAATCTCAAAATACGCCAACTCAACAAGTACCTTCGGAGACACCTGTAGAGCACCTTTATAATCACCCAGTTACGTTGTGACGTTTGGTAGCACATAAAGTGTTCCTCCGGTAAACAGGAGTTGCATAATCTCATAGTCATAGGAACATGTATAAGTCATGAAGAAAGCAATAGCAACATACTAAACGATCAAGTGCTAAGCTAATGGAATGGGCCAAGTCAATCACATCATTCTCCTAATGATGTGACCCCGTTAATCAAATGAAAACTCATGTCTATGGCTAGGAAACATAACCATCTTTGATAAACGAGCTAGTCAAGTAGAGGCATACTAGTGACACTCTGTTTGTCTATGTATTCACACATGTATCATGTTTCCGGTTAATACAATTCTAGCATGAATAATAAACATTTATCATGATATAATGAAATAAATAATAACTTTATTATTGCCTCTAGGGCATATTTCCTTCAGTCTCCCACTTGCACTAGAGTCAATAATCTAGATCACATAGTAATGATTCTAACACCCATGGAGCCTTAGTGCTGATCATGTTTTGCTCGTGGAAGAGGCTTAGTCAACGGGTCTGCAACATTCAGATCTGTATGTATCTTGCAAATCTCTATGTCTCCCACCTGGACTTGATCCCGGATGGAGTTGAAGCGTCTTTTGATGTGCTTGGTTCTCTTCCGGATTCCTTTTCCAAGGCAATTGCACCTGTATTGTCACAAAAGATTTTCATTGGACCTGATGCACTAGGTATGACACCTAGATCGGATATGAACTCCTTCATCCAGAGTCCTTCATTCGTTGCTTCCGAAGCAGCAATGTACTCCGCTTCACATGTAGATCCCGCCATGACGCTCTGTTTAGAACTGCTCCAACTGACAACTCCACCGTTTAATATAAACACGTATCTAGTTTGCGATTTAGAATCGTCCGAATCAGTGTCAAAGCTTGCATCAACGTAACCATTTACGATGACCTCTTTGTCACCTCCATAAACGAGAAACATATCCTTAGTCCTTTTCAGGTATTTCAGGATGTTCTTGACCGCTGTCCAGTGATCCACTCCTGGATTACGTTGGTACCTCCCTGCTAAACTAATAGCAAGGCACACATCAGGTCTGGCACACAGCATTGCATACATGATAGAGCCTATGGCTGAAGCATAGGGAACATCTTTCATTTTCTCTCTATCTTCTACAGTGGTCGGGCATTGAGTCTTACTCAACTTCACACCTTGTAACACAGGCAAGAACTTTCTTTGCCTGATCCATTTTGAACTTCTTCAAAACTTTGTCAAGGTATGTGCTTTGTGAAAGTCCAATTAAGCGTCTTGATCTATCTCTATAGATCTTGATGCCCAATATGTAAGCAGCTTCACCGAGGTCTTTCATTGAAAAACTCTAATTCAAGTATCCTTTTATGCTCTCCAGAAATTTTATATCATTTCCAATCAACAATATGTCATCCACATATAATATTAGAAATGCTACAGAGCTCCCACTCACTTTCTTGGAAATACAGGCTTCTCCAAAAGTCTGTATAAAACCATATGCTTTGATCACACTATCAAAACGTTTATTCCAACTCCGAGAGGCTTGCACCAGTCCATAAATGGATCGTTGGAGCTTGCACACTTTGTTAGCACCTTTTGGATCGATAAAACCTTCAGGTTGCATCATATACAATCTCTTCTTCCAGAAATCCATTCAGGAATGTAGTCTTTACATCCATTTGCCAAATTTCATAATCATAAAATGCGGCAGTAGCTAACATGATTCGGACGGACTTAAGCATCGCTACTGGTGAGAAGGTCTCATCGTAGTCAAACTCCTTGAACTTTTCAAAAACCTTTCGCAACAAGCCGAGCTTTGTAGATAATAACATTACCATCAGTGTCTGTCTTCTTCTTGAAGATCCATTTATTTTCGATGGTCTGCTGATCATCGGGCAAGTCAACCAAAGTCCACACTTTGTTCTCATAAATGGATCCCATCTCAGATTTCATGGCCTCAAGCCATTTTGCGGAATCTGGGCTCATCATCGCTTCCTCATAGTTTGTAGGTTCTTCATGGTCAAGTAACATGACCTCCAGAACAGGATTACCGTACCACTCTGGTGCGGATCTTGCTCTGGTTGACCTACGAGGTTCGGTAGTAACTTGATCTGAAGTTTCATGATCATCATCATTGGTTTCCTCACTAATTGGTGTAGGTGTCACAGGAACCGGTTTCTGTGATGAACTACTTTCCAATAAGGGAGCAGGTACAGTTACCTCATCAAGTTCTACTTTCCTCCCACTCACTTCTTTCGAGAGAAACTCCTTCTCTAGAAAGGATCCATTCTTAGCAACGAATGTCTTGCCTTCGGATCTGTGATAGAAGGTGTACCAAACAGTTTCCTTTGGGTATCCTATGAAGACACATTTTTCTGACTTGGGTTCGAGCTTATCAGGTTGAAGCTTTTGGACATAAGAATCGCAGCCCCAAACTTTAAGAAACGACAACTTTGGTTTCTTGCCAAACCATAGTTCATAAGGCGTCATCTCAACGGATTTTGATGGTGCCCTATTTTACATGAATGCAACCGTCTCTAAAGCATAACCCCAAAACGATAGCGGTAAATCAGTAAGAGACATCATAGATCACACCATATCTAATAAAGTATGATTACGACGTTCGGACACACCATTACACTGTGGTGTTCCAGGTAGCGTGAGTTGCGAAACTATTCCGCATTGTTTCAAATGTAGACCAAACTCGTAACTCAAATATTCTCCTCCATGATCAAATCGTAGAAACTTTATTTTCTTGTTACGATGATTTTCCACTTCACTCTGAAATTCTTTGAACTTTTCAAATTTTTCAGACTTATGTTTCATTAAGTAGATATACCCATATCTGCTCAAATCATCTGCGAAGGTGAGAAAATAACGATACCCGCCGTGAGCCTCAATATTCATCGGACCACATACATCAGTTTGTATGATTTCCAACAAGTTTGTTGCTCGCTTCATTGTTCCGGAGAACAAAGTTTTAGTCATCTTGCCCATGAGGCATGGTTCGCAAGTACCAAGTGATTCATAATCAAGTGATTCCAAAATTCCATCAGTATGGAGTTTCTTCATGCACTTCATACCAATATGACCCAAACGATAATGCCACAAATAAGTTGCACTATGATTATCAACTCTGCATCTTTTGGCTTCAACATTATGAATATGTGTATCACTACTATCAAGATTCAACAAAAATAGACCACTCTTCAAGGGTGCATAACCATAAAAGATATCATATAAATAGAACAACCATTATTCTCAGATTTAAATGAATAACTGTCTTGCATCAAACAAGAGCCAGATATAATGTTCATGCTTAACGTTGGCACCAAATAACAATTATTTAGGTCTAAAACTAATCCCGAAGGTAGATGTATAGGTAGCGTGCCGACGGCGATCACATCAACTTTGGAACCATTTCCCACGCGCATCGTCACCTCGTCCTTAGCCAGTCTTCGCTTAATCCATAGTCCCTGTTTTGAGTTGCAAATATTAGCAACAGAACCAGTATCAAATACCCAGGTGCTACTTCAAGCTCTGGTAAGGTACACATCAATAGCATGTATATCACTTATACCTTTGTTCACCTTGCCATCCTTCTTATCCGCCAAATACTTGGGGCAGTTCCGCTTCTAGTGACCAGTCTATTTGCAATAGAAGCACTCAGTCTTAGGCTTAGGTCCAGACTTAGGTTTCTTCTCCTGAGCAGCAACTTGTTTGCTGTCCTTCTTGAAGCCCCCTTCTTCTTCCCTTTACTTTTTTCTTGAAACTGGTGGTCTTGTTGACCATCAACACTTGATGCTCCTTCTTGATTTCTACATCCACTGCCTTTAGCATTGCGAAGAGCTCAGGAATTGTCTTATTCACCCCTTGCATATTATAGTTCATCACGAAGCTTTTGTAGCTTGGTGGCAGTGATTGAAGAACTCTGTCAATGACACTATCATCAGGAAGATTAACTCCAAGTTGAGTCAAGTGATTATGATACCCAGACATTTTGAGTATATGTTCACTGACAGAACTATTCTCCTCCATCTTGCAGCTATAGAACTTATTGGAGACTTCATATCTCTCAATCCGGGCATTTGCTTGAAATACTAACTCCAACTCCTGGAACATCTCATATGCTCCATGACATTCAAAACATCGTTGAAGTCCCGGTTCTAAGCCGTAAAGCATGGCACACTGAACTATCGAGTAGTCATCAACTTTACTCTACCAAACGTTCTTTGCGTCATCAGCAGCATCTGCAGCAGGCCTGGCACCCAGCGGTGCTTCCAGGATGTAATTCTTCTGTGCAGCAATGAGGATAATCCTCAAGTTACGGACCCAGTCCGTGTAATTGCTACCATCATCTTTCAACTTTGCTTTCTTAAGGAACACATTAAAATTCAATGGAACAACATCACGGGCCATCTATCTACAAACAACGTAGACAAGCAAAATAGTATCAGGTACTAAGTTCATGATAAATTTAAGTTCAATTAATCATATTACTAAGAACTTACTAAGAACTCCCACTTAGATAGATATCCCTCTGATCATCTAAGTGATCACGTGATCCAAATCAACTAAACCATGTCCGATCATCACGTGAGATGGAGTAGTTTTCAATGGTGAACATCACTATGTTGATCATATCTACTATATGATTCACACTCGACCTTTCTGTCTCAGTGTTCCGAGGCCATATCTGCATATGCTAGGCTTGTCAAGTTTAACATGAGTATTCTGCGTGTGCAAAACTGGCTTGCACGCGTTGTAGATGAACGTAGAGCTTATCACACCCAATCATCATGTGGTGTCTCGGCACGACGAACTTTGGCAATGGTGCATACTTAGGGAGAACACTTTTACCTTGAAATTTAGTGAGAGATCATCTTATAATGCTACCGTCAAACAAAGCAGAATAAGATGCATAAAGGATAAACATCACATGCAATCAATATAAGTGATATGATATGGCCATCATCATCTTGTGCTTGTGATCTCCATCTCCGAAGCACCGTCATGATCACCATCGTCACCGGCGTGACACCTTGATCTCCATCGTAGCATCGTTGTCGTCTCGCCAACTATTACTTCTACAACTATCGCTACCGCTTAGTGATAAAGTAAAGCAATTACAGGGCGATTGCATTGCATACAATAAAGCGATAACCATATGGCTCCTGCCAGTTGCCGATAACTCGGTTACAAAACATGATCATCTCATATAACAAAATATAGCATCATGTCTTGACCATATCACATCACAACATGCCCTACAAAAACAAGTTAGACGTCCTCTACTTTGTTGTTGCATGTTTTACGTGGCTGCTACAGGCTGAGCAAGAACCGTTCTTACCTACGCATCAAAACCACAATGATAGTTCGTTAAGTTAGTGCTGTTTTAACCTTCGCAAGGACCGGGCGTAGCCACACTTGGTTCAACTAAAGTTGGAGAAGCTGACACCTGCCAGCCACCTGTGTGCAAAGCACATCGGTGGAACCAGTCTCGCATAAGCGTACACGTAATGTCGGTCTGGGCTGCTTCATCCAACAATACAGCCAAACCAAAGTATGACATGTTGGTAAGCAATATGACTTGTATCGCCCACAACTCACTTGTGTTCTACTCGTGCATATAACATCTACGCATAAACCTGGCTCGGATGCCATTGTTGGGGAACGTAGTAATTTCAAAGTTTTTCCTACGCACACACAAGATCATGGTGATGCATATCAACGAGAGGGGAGAGTGTGTCCATGTACCCTCGTAGACTGAAAGCGGAAGCGTTAGCACAACGCAGTTGATGTAGTCGTACGTCTTCATGATCCGACCGATCCAAGTACCAAACGCATGGCACCTCCGAGTTCTGCACACGTTCAACTCGATGACGTCCCGCGAGCTCCGATCCAGCAAAGCTTCATAGGAGAGTTTCGTCAGCACGACGGCGTGGTGACGAAGATGAAGATGCTACCGACGCAGGGCTTCTCCTAAGCACCGATACGATATGATCGAGGTGGATTATGGTGGAGGGGGGCACCACACACGGCTAAGAGATCAATGATCAATTGTTGTGTCTATGGGGTGCCCCTGCCCCTGTATATAAAGGAGCAAGGGGGAGGAGGCGGCCGGCCAGGGAGGGGCACACCAAGGGGGAGTCCTACTCCCACTAGAAGTAGGACTCCTCCTATTCCTAGTAGGAGTAGGAGAGGCGGAAGGAAAGGGAGAGGAGGAGAAG
>NC_041392.1:207069992-207101337 GCF_002162155.2 Triticum dicoccoides
GGTACTCCGATATATGTTCGAAACCTTCTGGAACGTTTCTGATGTTCGAACATAGTCGTCCAATATATCATTCTTTACGTCTCGACCATTTCGAGACTCCTCGTCTTGTCTGTGATCACATCCGGGACTCCGAACTATCTTCAGTACGTCAAAACACAAAACTCATAATACCGATCGTCACTGAACTTTAAGCGTGCGGACCCTACGGGTTCGAGAACTATGTAGACATGACCGAGAAACGTCTCCGGTCAATAACCAATAGCGGAACGTGGATGCTCATATTGGCTCCCACATATTCTACAAAGATCTTTATCGGTCAAACCGCATAACAACATACGTTGTTCCTTTTGTCATCGGTATGTTACTTGCCCGAGATTCGATCGTCGGTATCTCAATACCTAGTTCAATCTCGTTACCGGAAAGTCTCTTTACTCGTTCCGTAATACATCATCCCGCAACTAACTCATTAGTTACAATGCTTGCAAGGCTTATAGTGATGTGCATTACCGAGTGGGCCCAGAGATACCTCTCCGACAATCGGAGTGACAAATCCTAATCTCGAAATACGCCAACTCAACAAGTACCTTCGGAGACACCTATAGAGCACCTTTATAATCACCTAGTTACATTGTGACATTTGGTAGCACACAAAGTGTTCCTCTGGTAAACGGGAGTTGCATAATCTCATAGTCATAGGAACATGTATAAGTCATCAAGAAAGCAATAACAACATACTAAACGATCAAGTGCTAAGCTAACGGAATGGGTCAAGTCAATCACATCATTCTCCTAATGATGTGATCTCGTTAATCAAATGACAACTCATGTCTATGGCTAGGAAACATAACCATCTTTGATAAACAAGCTAGTCAAGTAGAGGCATACTAGTGACACTCTGTTTGTCTATGTATTCACACATGTATCATGTTTCTGGTTCATACAATTCTAGCATGAATAATAAACATTTATCATGATATAAGGAAATAAATAATAACTTTATTATTGCATCTAGGGCATATTTCCTTCACAAGATGCCATCATCAGCAATAGTGAAGAATGAGGGCCTTCCTTCAGCGAGGTAGCGCTTAATCTTGTGGGCTTGAGAGTCATACTTCTGCAGCATCTTGATGCTGTCCAGGAGATTAGGTTTAGCAACCAGGGTATTGAGATAACCCTGGGAAACAACGTGGAGGTTCATCTTGCGGTACTCTGGAGGAGGGGGAGCGAGTGCACCAGGAGGAACTATATGGAGGTTCAGCTTTCTGAATTCTTCAACAAGCGAGGGCTGAACTTTTCAAACCTGGAGGTGGTTGCAGTAAGACTTACAGCTCAAGGCATCAACCATTACATTAGCCTTTCCTGGTGTATAGGAAATACGTAGGTCAAAGTCTGCAATAGTCTCCATCCATCTCTGCTTACGGAGGTTAAGGTCTGGCGAGTAAACAGATATTTCAGGCTTTGGTGATCGGTGAAGATCTCACAATGATTACCGAGAAGGTAATGTCGCCACTGCTTCAGTGCATGAATGACAACAGCAAGCTTTTGGCCATAAACTAGGTAGTTCTCTCGTGAGGGCGCAATTGATGAGAGGCATAAGCAATCACTTTGCGCTCTTGCATTAGGACATAGTCTAATCCTTGATGGGAAGCGTCGCAGTAAATGACAAAGTCCTTCTTAGTATCAGGTGGAGCTAGCACTGGGGCAAAAGTTAACTTGTCTTTAAGTGCCTGGAAACTTTCTTGACATTTGTCTGTCCATTGGTACTTGACGCCCTTATGCAACAGGTTAGTCAGAGGCCTTGAGATCTTGGATAAGTTCTCGACATATCGACGACAATAGCTGGCGAGTTCGAGAAAACTTCTAACTTGCTTGACGTTCTTTGGAGGAGTCCAATCAAGAATGGCCTGAACTCGCTCGGGGTTGCCGACAATACCATCCTTGGAGATGACATGCCCAAGATGGGTTACTTCAGGAAGCCAGAATTCACACTTGGAATACTTAGCATAGAGTTGATGCTGTCGAAGCTTTTCCAGAACAAGGCGAAGATGTTCAACATGTTCTTCTTCATTCTTGGAGTACACAAGGATGTCATCCAGATAAACCACGATGAACTTGTCGAGGTATTCCATGAAGATATAGTTCATTAGACGAGAGAAGGTGGCTGGAGCATTGGTTAAGCCAAAAGACATGACAGTGTACTCGTATAAACCATAGCGAGTCACAAAGGCGGTCTTTGGGATATCCTCTTCGCAAACACAAATCTGGTGGTAACACAACCTCAAGTCGAGTTTAGAGAACACTGATGAACCAGCCAGTTGATCATACAGATCATTGATCTGAGGAAGAGGATATTTGTTCTGAATGGTAGCTTGATTGATAGGACGGTAGTCTTGGACTAAACGGTTTGTCCCATCCTTCTTCTTGACAAAGAGAGAAGGTGCTCCCCAAGGAGAGCAACTTGGGCGAATGAAACCACTTCGAAGAGATGTGTCGATTTCCTCCTTAAGTGCAATGAGCTCATGCGGCGGCATCTTGTAGGGTCGTTTGGCTATAGGAGTGGTGCCTGGTTTCAAGTCGATGATGAACTCGACAGCTCTAGCAGGGGAATCCCTGGAAGTTCTTCATGAAAGATATCTTGGAATTTGTTCATGATGGGAATGTTTTCAATGCCCTCGAGTGGTGCAGCGTTTAATGCATTCATGGCATAAAGCCGTGCCTCGGCATTTTGCATCAGATGAGCATGGTAACTAACTATTTCATTAGAAGGGTGTAGTAGATGGACGGTCTTAGTGGCGCAAACAATAGAAGCATTATGCGCTTTCAACCAATCCATTCCCAGAATAAGGTCAATATTGGAAGACTTTAGAATAATGGGAGAGGCGCGAAATTCCAGTCCTTCGATTTCCACGGGGACGTTGATGCCAACCATGGATGTTTGACATTGTCCCACAGGGTTTTTTACCACTACTGAAGTGTTCATTTCCTCACATTTAACGTCGTGCTTGTATGCAAATCTTCTGACATGAATGAATGCGATGCTCCTGAATCGAATAAAACAGATGCAGGTACTAAATTAATGAGGAGTGTACCCATCACAGTAGCAGGCTGGCCTTGAGCTTCATTGAGATCAATGTGGTTGGCATGGACACAACCATAAGAATTGGCATTGTTGTTGCGAGGCTGGTTGCTACCACGGCCAGCTGCGGGAAGTGCCAGTTGATTCTGGTTCTGATAGCAGTTCCTGGAAATGTGACCTGGCTGACCACACTTGTAGCACAGACTATTATTGGGAGTGGGAACAGGAGCTCGGGGTGGTGGAGCTGGAAGCCTTGGCTGCCTAGCTGGAGGGAGGCAGACGAGGTGCAGCATAGGTCTGCCTTGGGGCAGGTGCAGTCGGCTGGTACATGCTGTTGGGAATCCATATCCTACACTTCTGAGAGGGCGGCCCGAAGATGAGCCCGTGTCACGGTTGCGCCTGTGAGAGCTCTGGTGTTCTTGTAGACCAGTCTCGACATTGATGGCCTTGTTCACCAAGGTGGCGAAATCGGCAAAGTCATGCACTAGCAATGCGAACTTGATGTCAGCTTGTAGTCCATCATTCTCCTGTCTGCGAGCATCAGTTGCAATGTCTTCTTCAGCATAGCGAGATAAGTCTAGAAACTCCCACCGATAAGCTTCGACAATTTTGTTGCCTTGGGTGAGGTTGCGGAACTCGCGCTTCTTCCAGTCCATGACTCCCCGAGGAATGAAGCGGGCACGGAAAGTAGCTTGAAAGTCTGTCCAGGTGATGATTATCCAACCGGTGGAGTACGCCTATGGCTGTGCCACCATTGAGCAGTGGGTCCCTTCAGGAAGAAGGAAGGAAAGGTGACATAGCTGGCAGGGGCTACATCCGCAGACTCCATCTCATAGGTGATGTCACAGAGCTAGTCATTAGCATCCAGAGGCTGAGTTGAGCCACGGTAGATGGTTGGGTTGAGAACCATGAAATCCTGCAGAGTTACTTGGGCTGGCTGCTGGTTCATATTGGGGCGAGGGAACTGAGCCATCATATTCTCCATGAACTGGCGATTCAGCTCGAGCCGTTGGATCATACCAGCCATGTACTCAGGCGATGGTGGGGCATCGCCACCACAACCATGACCACCTGGTCTAATCATCTTGCTAATATATAACAGGGTAGTTCAGCATTGAGAAATTTGCAAAGACAAGAATCATTCATGATGAAACATGCACAATGAAAGGAGCACGATAGATACTACATAGTAGTCGACATATCTTACAAAAGGGATCATGCATAGAGTTCGGTACACAGAGTTCAGTACATAGACTAACGACATCATAGGCGGCATGCAGACTCGTGGCGAATGCAACTACTACTAATAAGCAAGACTACCTCAGTCCCAGGAGGAACTGTGGAGGTAGGTGTAGCCTGACAGCTGGTAGTGACGCGACGGTAAGTCCTCCACGTCAGTAGCCTGGGGTCCGAAAATACTCTAGTGCAGAACCTGACGCTCAGGTGGTAGAAGAGGACTAAGTGCAGGAGAGTAGCCTCCCACATCTGGCCAACCGACACCATGGGGCATCACGGTCCTGGCTGGGTACATCGCAGACTGCGGCAGCTCACCAGATCGTACCAAGGGGTGCAACAGCGTCCGAGCATGGTAAAGGTGCTGATGGGTGGTGTACAACTCGTGGCGAAGAGCTCGGTTAGCTCTATCCAGCCCATCAGCATGCAGAACCAGGTTTTGATGGTGGAAGGGCTTTCGAGTGCCGGTGGAGTAGGCAGCAGTGTACTATCCTTCCGCACCCTCATCGGATGCGATAGCAATGTGCCTGAAAGGGGAGGTGTCCAACTCCCGATACTCTCCACGAAGACGTGTCAGAGCAGCATAAGCAACATCGTGGACTGCCATATCGATGGCCACTCCAACACCATGAGTAGTGTGCAACACAGTAGTGGAGTCATACTCCCGAGAGTAGAGGTGTACGATGGCAGGGTACTGCTCCTGGTTAAAGTCCTGGTACTGCTCGTACACGGTGTACTCAAGGTGCCAGCGATAACCTAGATAGGTCATCATCTCAGCTAACACAACAAGTGAACCTGGGGCACCAATGCCCGTCGTGTGGCGCACGACCCGCCTCGTGGGTTCCATACGGAAGGAAAGATGTTTCAAAGGAGTCAAATGACAGTGTGGATATTGTTCAAAATACTATTCTAAGAAATAACTATTGCTTATCCAACTTCGGGGTGAATGTGGTCACGGGATCCTAATGTTAAAGTTAGTAAATTTGTTTAACCCGAGTAGAAGAGAGTTCAGAGTCCCAGAGTAAAGATCGAGGAGTAAAAGATCCTAATACCACCCAAATGGCGACGTGGGCCCGTAAGACACACAACCATGTTAGTAAAAGTTTTGGAATGTCTAGACTCGACTTCGGCCAAGGAGTGTGGAAGCGAGATTCCTACAGGCAGTCGGCTCTGATACCAACTTGTGACGCCCTTGATTCAATCATACACTAATCATACACGCAAACACGTATGATCAAGATCAGGGACTCACGGGAAGATATCACCACACAACTCTAAAAATAAAATAAGTCATACAAGCATCATAATACAAGCCAGGGGCCTCGAGGGCTCGAATACAAGCGGTCGATCATAGACGAGTCAGCGGAAGCAACAATATCTGAGTACAAACATAAGTTAAACAAGTTGCCATAAGATGGCTAGCACAAACTGGGATCCAGATCGAAAGAGGCATAGGCCTCCTGCCCGGGATCCTCCTAAACTACTCCTGGTCGTTGTCGGTGGCCTGCACGTAGTAGTAGGCACCTCCGATGTAGGAGTCGTCATCGTCGATGGTGTCGTCTGGCTCCTGGGCTCCAACATCTGGTTGCGACAACTGAGAAGAATGGAAAGGGGGAAAAGGGGGAGCAAAGCAGCCATGAGTACTCATCCAAAGTACTCGCAAGCAAGGATCTACACTACATATGCATTGGTATCAATGAAATGGGTAGTATATGTGGACTGTTGGGGATATGATTACTGGAGGTAAACCGGATAGGAGTGGCCGGGTTAGCTCCATGAAGATAGAAGCTCATGAAGACATGATGATGGTGGCGCTTTACGAAGGCCCAAGGCCCATAGGCGGGTTAAGGCCTGTAGATGTAAACCGACTCTTTCATGTAACTTGTATTGTAAGTTAAAGGAATATAGACTGAGCCAGACACGTTTATGATTCGGCCTCGAGACTCTGTAAACTGGCGGACGTCAACCTATGTATATAAAGGGACGACCCGACCGCTGTTTAGGGACAACAGACAACTACTCGAGAACCAGGCAAAGCGGATTCACTCCCTAGTCATCGAAACCCTAGCAATACCAATCACAACTAGACGTAGCATTGGTATCAAATGGAGAAGGGGTAACATATGTGGACTGAACTTCAGAAAGTCGGAATAAGAGGGGGATAGCTAGTCCTATCGAGGACTACGCTTCTGGTAACCTCCATCTTGCAGCAGAAGAAGAGAGTAGATGGTAAGTTCACCAAGTATCATCATATAGCATAATCCTACCCGGCGATCCTCCCCTCGTCGCCCTGTGAGAGAGTGATCACCGGGTTGTATCTGGCACTTGGAAGGGTGTGTTTTATTAAGTATCCGGTTCTAGTTGTCATAAGGTCGAGGTACAACTCCGGGTCGTCCTTTTACCCAGGGACACGGCTATTCGAATAGATAAACTTTCCTGCAGGGGTGCACCACATTACCCAACACGCTCGATCCTTCTGGCCGGACACACTTTCCTGGGTCATGCCTGGCCTCGGAAGATCAACACGCCGTAGCCCCATCTAGGCCTAACAGAGAGGTCAGCATGCCGGTCTAAATCCTATGCGCGCAGGGGTCTGGGCCCATCGCGCATTGCACACTTGCATGTTGCGTACGCGGCTGGTGAGCAGACCTAGCAACCTCCATTACAAAGGAAGTTGCATTATGCGGTCAACCCGACGCGCGCCGCTCAATCACTGACGTCTAGGAGGCTTCGGCTAATACCATGACGTCGAGTGCCCATAACTGTTCCCGCGTAGTTGGTTAGTGCGTATAGGCTAGTGGCCAGACTCAGATCAAATACCAAGATCTCATTTAGCGTGTTATTTTTAAGTAACCGCGGACGCCGACCAGGACCAGGCGCACCTCTCACCTAGGCGGTCTCAACCTGCCGTGTCACTCCGCCACAAAGATCCACACAGAGGGCCATCGGGAAAGTTTGTCCTTCAGCACCCAATCCGTGAATCAACCGCGGGTACTCAACGAGCCGACCCAACTTTAGTCACCACATGTATCATATATTATGTATATAAGTATATACCCGTAATCAACTCCCAAGTGATCACGACCCGGTAGTATAGCGTGGAGGACAGACAAGAATGCATGCCACTGATGGAAAACAAACATCCTATACTAAGCATTTAGGATTTTAGGTAAACGTAACAACAATAGTAGTAAAGACAGGCTATGCATCAGAATAGGATTAACGAAAAGCAGTAACATGCTACACTACTCTAATGCAAGCAGTAGAGAGAAGGAGTACGCGACATCGGGTTGATCAGGGGGGGGCTTGCCTGGAAGCTCAGCCAAGAAGGAGGGGTCATCAACACCGTAGTCGTACTGGGTAGCAACGGCATCGGTCTCGGTGTCTAGCCAGAGAAGAGGGGGAAGATACAATAAATATAATGCAAACATATGCATGACGATGCATGACATGACAATAAGCGGTGCTAGGTGTGCCCTAACGCGGTAGTAGGTGATACCAACGAAGGGGGGGGGGGGAACACCAGGAAAACCAGAGGTGAAATGTTGCACATTCGCTATGCTAGGGACGTGTGGCGGGCAAGCGGACTGCGTATTCGGATTCGTCTCATCGTTTTGAGCAGCTTTCATGTACAAAGTATTTTCATCCGAGTTACGGATTATTTTATATTAATTTTCAAAGTTTTAATCAATCTATAAATTATTGCATGAGCATGACGTCAGCAGTCAACAGTGTTGGCTGGGTCAAACTGACATGTGGGGTCTGCATGTCATTGATTGATTAACTAACTAACTGTTAATTAGGTTAAATAATCACAATTAATTAAGTTAACTAACTAATTAATTAATTTTTATTTTATTTTTAATCTATTTTTTTGTAAACGTTCCAGGGGCGTGGGCCCCCATGACAGTGGCCCAGAGGGGCCTATCGGGTACGACACTCGGGTGCGAGCGAGCAGGCGACGGGTACGTGCGGTCGGCACGCTGGCGCGGTTCGGCGTGGCCACCGGCGGGTGGCCGCGGCACGGCAGCAATGGGGCTGGGCGGTGAGCGGGAAAAGGGGGAGCGGCAGGCGACGGAGACGAGGGGCACCGACAGCGGGGCGAGCGGCGCGGGCAGGTGCGGCCGGTGCACACGAACAAGGGCGCGGGGGGAGGTAGCCAGGGGCGGCGCGACGTCAATGGCTAGTGCGGGGAGGCTGGAGAGGGGCCGATCGTTCAGCAGATGGCCGCGGTAGGAGGCGACGGCGGCAGGAGATGGGCGCGAGGCAGGGCAGCGGCAGCAGCGGCGAAGGTGGAGGCGGGGCCGGCTCGCGGGGCAGAGGCCGGTGGTGTGGTTGGGTGGCGCAGGCGTGGCACGGCGAAGGGCGCGCGGGTGCGCGCGGAGGAGCTCATCGGGGCGATCTGGAGCGGCGAGGAGGAGGGCCGAGGGCGTGGTCAGTGGTGGAGGAAGAAGGAGAGGCTGGCAGCGGCGTGTACATGGGCGGCTACGGTCAAAGGTAGAGGCCGCGGCGGAGTGTGAGCTCGGGCGCGGGACGACGACATGAAACAGAGAGGGGGAGAAGAGGAGAGGGAGGCCGTGGCCTCACCAGCATTGTAGGGCACGGGACAGTGGGCCGCGGGGAGGAGGACGGGGACGACGGCATCGGAGATGGGAAGGCAGTCCGGCGAGGTGGCTCCGACGTCGAGGGCGCGGTCGCCCCGATCTCGATATGGATCGGGGGAGTGAGGGGGGAGAGAGCGAGTGGGGGGGGGGAGAGTGGTGGTGGTTGGGTTAGGGTTTAGGGGGAACGAGGCCATATAGGCCAGGGGGGTTGGGGTGGGCTGGCCTGGCTGTTGTCTGGGCCAAGGCCCAGGGGAAAGGGGGGGGGTTCCTTTTCTTTTTCTCTTTCATTTTCTGTTTTGTATTTTCCTTTTCTTTATTTATTTTTCATTTTCTGTTTTATTTATTTTAGAGCATTTTAGCATTTTCTAAACATTTGTTTTCTTCACTATAATTATCTATGCAATATTTGGAAAAATTCGAACATTTTGTTTTAATGTTTGAAAACTTTTGATGTTTGACAAAAATTCAAATTCAAATCTGAATAGTTTTGATCCAACGCGAGATTAGCAACAGTAACCGAGGTGAAGTGGCATTGTTAACGTGGGATTACTGTAGCCTAATTATCCGGGCGTCACAGAGGGCACCTCCTCCTTCCTTTCTCCGACACTCCAATAAGGAAGGGGGGCGCCACTTGGTGAGGACTCTAATTAAGTAGGATTCGGCCTACTTGGGGCGCCCTCCTGGCTGCTCCCTCCTCCCCCACCTATATATATGTGGGAGGGGGCACCTAGCACAACCACGACAATTTATTAGCCGTGTGTGGCACCCCCCTCCACCGTTTACACCCTCAGTCATATGTTCGTAGTGCTTAGGCGAAGCCCTGCGGAGATAACTTCACCATCACCATCACCACGCCGTCATGCTGCCGAAACTCATCCACTACTTCACCGTTTTGCTGGATCAAGAAGGCGAGGATGTCACCGAGCTGAATGTGTGCTGAACGCGGAGGTGCCGTGCGTTCGGTACTCGATCGGTTGGATCGCGAAGAAGTTCGACTACATGAACCGCGTTGATAAATGCTTCCGCTTACGATCTATGATGGTACATAGACACACTATCCCCCTCGTTGCTATGCATCTCCATGGAAAGATCTTGCGCGTGCATAGAAAAAGTTTTGTTTTCCATGCAACATTTCCCAACAGTAGAGCCAGGTCTATGCGTAGATGATATGCACGAGTAGAACACAAAGAGTTGTGGGCGGTGATAGTCATACTGCTTACCACCAACGTCTTATTATGATTTGGCGGTATTAGGGGATGAAGCAGCCCAGACCAACCTTACATGTCCCCACACATGAGACCGGTTCCACCTATAGACATGCAACTAGTTTTGCATAAAGGTGGCTGGCGGGTGTCTGTTTCTCCTACTTTAGTTGAATCGAATTTGACTACGGCCAGTCCTTGAAGAAGGTTAAAACAGCAAACTTGACAAATCACCGTTGTGGTTTTTGCGTAGGTAAGAATGGTTCTTGCTAGAAGCCCATAGCAACCACATAAAACTTGCAACAACAAAGTAGAGGACGTCTAATTTGTTTTTGCAGGGCATGTTGTGATCTGATATGGTCAAGACTTGATGTGATATATGTTGATGTATGAGATGATCATGTTTTGTAATACCGACAACCGGCATGAGCCATAGGGTTGTCTCTTATTGTATGAAGTGCAAACGCCATGTAATTGCTTTACTTTATCGCTATGCGTTAGCAGTAGTTGTGGAAGCAATAGTTGGCGAGACGACCCCAACATAACGATGGAGATCAAGGTGTCGAGCCGGTGACGATGGAGATCATGACGATGCTTTGGAGATGGAGAGCAAAAGCACAAGATGATGATGGCCATATCATGTCACATATTTTGATTGCATGTCATGTTTATCCTTTATGCATCTTATTTTGCTTAGAATGACGGTAGCATTATAAGATGATCCCTTCACTAAATTTCAAGATAAAAGTGTTCTCCCCGAGTATGCACCGTTGCCAAAGTTCATCGTTTCGAAGCACCTTGTGATGATTGGGTGTGATAGACTCTACGTTCACATACAATGGGTGTAAGACGGTTTTGCACATGCAGAATACTTGGGTTAAACTTGACGAGCTAGCATGTACAAACATGGTCTCGGAACACTAGAGACCGAAAGGTCAAACGTGAGTCATATAGTAGATATGATCAACATAGAGATGTTCACCATTGAAGACTACCCCATCTCACGTGATGATCGGACATGGGTTTAGTTGATTTGGAACATGTATCACTTGTATAACTTGGTGGATGTTAATTTAAGTGGGAGTTCATTAGTAATTTGATTAATTGAACTTAAACTTATCACGAACTTAGTCTTAATAGTTTTTGCATAACTATGTTGTAGATCAATAGCTTGCAATATAGCTCCCATATTTTTGATATGTTCCTAGAGAAAACTAAGTTGAAAGATGATAGTAGCAATGATGCGGACTGGGTCCATGATCTGAGGATTATCCTCATTGCTGCATAGAAGAATTATGTCCCTGATGCACCGCTAGGTGACAAACCTATTACAGAAGCAGACGTTATGAACATTTGGCAAGCTTGATATGATGACTACTTAATAGTTTAGTGCGCCATGCTTTACGGCTTAGAACCGGGACTTCAAAAACGTTTTGAACGCCACAGAGCATATGAGATGTTCCAAGAGCTAAAATTGGTATTTCAGACTCATGCCCGTGTCGAGAGGTATGAGACCTCTGACAAGTACTTTTCCTACAAGATGGAGGAGTATAGTTGCTCAGAATGTCTGGGTACTACAATCGCTTGAATCAAGTGGGAGTCAATCCTCCAGAGAAGATAGTGATTAACAGAGTTCTCTAGTCACTATCACCAAGCTACTAGAACTTCATGATGAACTATAATATGCAAGGGATGACGAAAATAATACTCGAGCTCTTCGCGATGATGAAATCGGCGAAGGTAGAAATCAAGAAAGAGCATCATGTGTTGATGGTTAACAAGACCACTAGTTTCAAGAAAAAGGGCAAGGGAAAGAAAGGGAACTTCAAGAAGAATGACAGAAAGTTGCCACTCCCGTTAATAAGCCCAAAGCTAGACCTAAGCCTGAAACTAAGTGCTTCTACTGCAAAGGGAATGGTCACTAGAAGCGGAACTGCCCCAAATACTTGGCGGATAAGAAGGATGGCAAAAGTGAACAAATGTATATTTGATATAGATGTTATTGATGTGTACCTTACTACTATTCATAGTAGCCCCTGGGTATTTGATACCGGTTTAGTTACTAAGATTACTAACTCAAAACAGGAGTTGCAGAATGAACAAAGACTAGTAGAGGGCAAGGTGACAATGTGTGTTGGAAGTATTTCCAAGATTGATATTATCACCATCACACACTCCCTCTACCTTCGGGATTAGTGTTAAGCCTAAATAAATGTTATTTGGTGTTTTGCATTGAGCACGAATATGATTAGATCATGTTTATTGCAATACGATTATTCATTTAAGTTAGAGAATAATTGTTGTTCTGTTTACATGAATAAAACCTTCTATGGTCATACACCAAATGTGAATGGTTTATAGAATCTTGACTGTAGTGATACACATATTCATAATATTGATGCCAAAAGATGCAAAGTTGATAATGATACTGCAACATATTTGTGGCACTGCCATTTAGGTCATATTGGTATAAAGCGCATGAACAAACTCCATGCGGGTGGGCTTTTGGAATCAATTCATTGTGAATCATTTGATACTTGCGAACCATGCCTCATGGGCAAGATGACTAAAACTCCGTTCTCCGAAACAATGGAGCGAGCTAATGACTTATTGGAAATAATACATACTGATGTATGTGGTCCGATGAGTGTTGAGGCATGCGGCGGGTATGGGTATGTCTACTAGATGAAACACAAGTCTGAAACATTTGAAAAGTTCAAAGAATTTCAGAGTGAAGTGGAGCATCATCGTAACAAGAAAATAAAATTTCTACGATCTGATCATGGAGGCGAATAATCGAGTTACGAGTTTGGCCTTCATTTAAAGCTATGTGGAATTGTTTCACAACTCACCACTACTGCAGGATGCTGCTAATGTGACACTACGATTAGAGACCCTCTCACGAAACTATGTGCGATGCATTAATCGCAAACGGTGATGTAAAAAAAACCATCAAAAAAGATGCAAAACATTTGCGATGGCGGAGCCATCAAACACGGTTTGGATTTTTGTTGCGTGTGCAATGCAGGGCACATAGTTGATCCATCCAAACTATTTGCTATGAGGTAGAACAACAGAAACGGGCAGCCATATCAATGTGTGTGAGATATACGACATACAGTTTGCTCCGATGAACTGTTGCTATTAGGGAGTGCAACATAACGGTTTGCCAGATCAAGGTGTGTGTGATATATGGCATACAGTTCACTTGGATGAACTGTTTTCTATTAGAGAACATAACTGAAACGGTTCAACTTAACAACATGTGTGTGATATGCGGCATACAGTTCACATGGATGAACTATTTGCGATGAGTGAAAAGAACACAAATGGGCCGTGTAAACAAGATGTGTGTGATACACGGCAAACAACCGACTCGGATGAACTGTTTGCGATGAGAAATTAGAACACAGACGGTTAATACAATAAGTTCGTGTGCGATTTTGTGTGTACAAAAAACTTTGAAAAATGCAAACTAGGTTCTTGCGGTGGCTAGGAGTATCACACAAGATGCGTCTGTGAGTTCTCGTGTGTGATGATTAGTTAATTACACATACGTTTCCTTATGTTAACACGTGTGTGAATTTGCAATATGAACAGTTCATATGCAAATGCCTTCTGGACATCGGGCACACACTTAAACTCAATGAACTGTGTACGATACTAATACTTTCCATGAAAATTTAAAAACTTGGTTAACAACATTTGAGTAACATATATATAGTGGTTACACTATTCGACAAAAGGAGGATCTTCGTAACACGGTTTTGACAATCATATGGTCCATATCTACATACTTAACATAGTAAGAACTATCACATTTTAAGAGGCTAAGGGCCAACAACTATATGGTCCATATCTACATACTTAATATAGTAACAAATAGCACATTTTAAGAGGCTGAGGGTCAACAACCACAACTATCCGCTAGAAGCAGCTTCATCACGGCGACTCGACATCTCATCAATGAAAAGGAAGAGCCCTCCTGTCCCTTGGTAGAGCATGAGTAGAACAGTGTCTCCAATTTTCCAATATGGATGCATTGCCACGACAACCGAGAACTTGTTAATTTGAATGGTTCCATTTCTGCGGGAATGCAGTACCTTGCAATCACTTTGGCGTTATTAGCAGGCACAAGTGTAATTCGACCACACCGGGAAATCGATCCAGGAACTACTACAGGGGGCTATTTCTGTTGAAATGTAGAATAAAAACCAATTGTAACATATCATTGAACATATATATAGTTTATGAGCATCAACATTAAAATAATACTTTTTACCAGCGTTTTGTGCACACAATTGTTCTTGTTCAATGTGTGCACCATAGGTATAATTAATCCCATCCAAAATCCAGCGTTCATACGCTGTGCTATCTCTGTCAGTGAAATTTGGTATGCTTAGTAACATACAGACCGTTCACTATGCATCCAACATATCCTTCTTAAAAGGTGGAAATGTATTATTTATTCAGAACATGGCAGAAGAATATATAGTGCACATAAATTGGTAAATAGAATTTGTTACTACCTAGAACGGAGTCAGAAAATGAAATCACAATTGGTTGCTTAAATAGTGATCAATTAGTCAGAACAAATACCCCGATTTTGCTAAGTAATATGCAAGCATGGAGAAAGTCGAAAGGACACTAACCTCGATCAGACTTTGATCGGATGATGACGTTGGGGAAGTAAACATCCATTGTAATTAGACCAGGCTGTGGTGCACGTACTAGAATTTTATTGCCAGCTTTCAGTTCATAACACTTATACATTTTTTCTCCAAAGGTCCGCATCAAAATAGGAGTGAACATCTTTATCAAGTTTTACGCTAACCGTCATTGTAAATCCATGCTGCTTTGTCAATATGACATCCATGGAGTTATCAACAAAGTAAAGCCCAAGATTTCCTTCTACTCCTGTTCTTGCAAAGCAAGGGATGTACTACTTGAAATGAAAATTAAGATCGTAAATTATATATATTGAAATAACAGAGCAAGATGCAAATACGGGAGTAACTTATATAACAGATCAATATATAGATGAAAGCAAAGTACAAAAATATATAATTAAAAATAGATAATGTAACAAAGATTTGATGCAAATATGAGAGTAACTGAATGAACAATACATCATATATTTGCCTAATATAGGAGGGGGGAGGATCGGCTTCGACATCTAGGCTGCACGTGGCACCATGCCTTTTATCCAAATGTAGCAACAGACGGTATATGTTCACAAATTTAGGCCATGCCGACTGTGGTAGGTTGAGATTCAACATTCCAAACGCTCCCTGAAGTCATCCGGAATGGTGAGATAGAACTTGGTTTGTGACTGGCCGTGACCACACTTGCCCAATTTATGCTCGCACTGTGGACACATGAGTGAACACCCACGAATCAGCTAGAACAAAAATGAATCCATGGCAATTTCCGCTGGTTGATTAACAGCGACGGATGGACTGCGATAAGAGATGAGTGAATCTGTCGCTAAGTTGATTACCTTCTCCATGAGAAAAATCCCCGGCCCAATCCCGTAGAAAACCCCAATCGACCATAGTCTAGAATGTGGGTGCAGATAGGCGGCGGAAAGCGGCAGGGGCGAAATCCCATGCCGTTTGGAGTGCAACCTCCGCGCGCCGACAAAAGCCGTCGAGCTTAGGGTGGCCGCCACGATAGAAGTTGATGAGGTGCAGAGTTACAGAGGAGTCCGCGATGAGTGGGTGGGGACGAAGTGGGCGAGGGTTTTTCTTTTTTCCTTTTGCATGTGTGGGTGAACACACACAGTTCACAGAGGCGACGGAGTTGAATCGTGTGCGATAGTAAATCACCGAGATTGAAGGGGAATCCAAATTTCCTTTGTCCTTTGTCCATGAGTTTTTTTCTAGGATGAACATAAACCCTGCAAATTACCGTGTTCAAATTTGGCACTTTTCCGGGTTCATTTACAATATTTAGGGGATTATGTGCATTTTCTAGGCATTAATGCACATAATTCAAATTAGAACAATCGGTGCATGAAAAGGTACACGAGAACGGTCTGGAAAACCATGATCGTGCTATTTAGTAAATTCTCATGCCTTTTAGAAGGAATGGGCAGATATTTCAAGGAAATGTGTTCACTGGGTACTATAAAAAAATGAAATACATGCTTGGAAAACATGACTCCTGGCGTGGTGCCATGGTATGGCCTCACCATGCCCTGGTAAAAAATTGAGAATGTTTGTCTTATGTCGTCATGCACGCCATTCATAAATCGAACCATCACCGAGGAAATTTCATGGTTTCGAGGGGGAAATCAGCAAGAATGAAGGGGCCGGGAATCCAAATTTCCTTCCTAGCTTGTCATTCAGTTTTTTCTACAATCAACATACCCCCTCGAATGCAATGTGTTCAAATTTGGCATTTTTCTAGGCTCATTTACCATATTAGGGGATTATGTGCATTTTCTAGGCATTAATCCACATAATTAAAATTCGAACAATCGGTGCATGAAAAGGTGCACAAGAATGGCCCGGAAAAACCATACTCGTGGTATTTAGTAAATTCTCAAGCCTTTTACAAGGAATGGGCAGAGATTTCAAGGGAATGCGTGGCAATAGTCAACCACAAACGCGCCATTTACTGGGTTATCAACTAGAGAAAAATGAAATACGTGCTTGAAAAACATGACGCCTGGCATGGTGCCATGGTATGGCCTCACCATGCCCTAGTTAAAAGCTGAGAAGGTTTGATTTATGTCATCATGCACGCCCTTCATAAATTGAACCATCATCGAGGAAGTTCCATGCTTTCGAGAGGGAAATCACCAAGATTGAAGGGGAATCCAAATTTCCATCCTAGTTTGTTATTCCATTTTTTCCCAACGATCAACATACCACCTGAAATGCAACATGTTCGAATTTGACATTTTTTCGGGCTCATTTACCATATTTAGCAGATTATTTACATTTTCTAGGCATTATGCACATAATTCAAATTCAAACAATCGGTGCATGAAAAGGTGATCAAGAACGGTCTGGAAAACCATGCTCGTGCTATTTAGTACATTCTCATGCCTTCTACAAGGAATGGGTAGATATTTCAAGGAAATGTGTGGCAATAGTCAACCATAAATGCGTCGTTTACTGGGTTAACACCTATACAAAAATGAAATACATGCTTGGAATACATGACGCCTGGCGTGGTGCCATGGTATGGCCTCACCGTGCCCTGGTAAAAATTTGAGAATGTTTTCCTTATGTCGTCATGCACACCTTTCATAAATCGAACCATCACCGAGGAAGTTTCATGGTTTGAAGGAGGAAATTACCAAGATTGAAGGGGGATCCAAATTTCCTTTGTCATTTGTCCATGAGTTTTTTTTCTACAATGAACACACACCCTGCAAATCACCGTGTTCAAATTTGGAACTTTTCCAGGTTCATGTACCAGGGGATTATGTGCATTTTCTAGGCATTAATGCACATAATTCAAGTTTAAACAATCGGTGCATGAAAGGGTTTACAAGAACGGCCTGGAAAACCATGCTCGTGCCATTTAGTAAATTCTCATGCCTTTTACAAGGAATGGGCAGATATTTTGATGAAATGTGTGGCAATAGTCAACCACAAACATTTGTTTATTGGGTTTTCAACTATAGAAAAAATGAAATAAATGCTTGAAAAACATGACGCCTTGCATGGTGCCATGGTATGGCCTCACCATGCCATGGTAAAAATTTGAGAAGGTTTGGCTTATGTCCTCATGCACGCCCTTCATAAATCGAACCATCACTAAGGAAGTCCCATGCTTTCGAGAGGGACATCACCAAGATTGAAGGGGAATCCAAATTTTCTTCGTTCTTTGCCCTGGGGTTTTTTCTACGACGAACATACACCATGGAAATCACCGTGTTCAAATTTGGCATTTTGCCGGGCTCATTTACCATATTTAGAGGAGTATGTGCATTTTCTAGGAATTTAGCGCATATAAATCCAATCCAGCTACAACTGCATGGGCGTGATGTGAGGGACGTGGATTGCCATTCGATCATGGTGCATCCTACAGTGCACACACGCGATCCGCGTGGCTGGTGTTCCGGCCAATCATAACGCAACACACAATAGGCTCAGCGCACACTATTTTCAGAAGCGACGGAGATGAATTGTGTGTGATAATGAACGAGCAAAATTGTAAGGGAAGCCAAATTTCCTTTGTCGTTTGTCATTGAGCTCTTAAAAACCACCGCACTGTACGGCCGCCCGGCCCCTCCGTCCCACAGCTCTCTCCAAGAGTCGTTCATGGCACCGCGACGAACAAACTGGTAAGGAAGCGATGGCATCCCGCCGTGCCGCGTTCCTCGTCGCCCGCGACCACACACATGGTAAGGAAGCGATGGCATCTCGCCATGACAAGTTCATCACCGCCGGCGGACACACAGTTACGTGGGCAGACTTTGAGGCTGCCATGGCCGAATGGGCGGTGGATCTAGAGGCTGCCAAAGCCGCACAAAAGGAGCGGAAAAGGCAGAAAGCAGTCAAGAAAAGAGAGTCCCGCTACCGCAAGAAAGAAGAGGCTGCATGCCGTGCTGAGGGGAGCTTGGCGGAGATCGAAGCACGGTGGGCTGCTGCCTACAAGGCCGGGAAGGAGAACACCGGCGTCTGGCCAGCATGCCCCGATGGCAGCATGTGACAAGTAGTTGGTGCGTGTGTCGCCCATAGTCTTAGAGCAAATTACCTATAGTACTTTAAGTTTGTACTATCTATTATTAACGTACAATGTAGGTAAGAGCATCCTTTGACGGCTTTGAGAGTTGATTAGCATGTGTTCACTGAAGTTTTGTAGCCGCACCCCGGCCTCAAATACTACCGAAATGTCCGCCCGCAGCCACCGGAGGAAACTAGTGCTGGCTGCAGCTGGTTTTTAGTCCTGCCTCGCTGCGCGAGTTGGTCACACACCGGCATAAATTGCCGCGCCGACGGATGGCAACAAGCTTCTCTCTTGTTGCATAGGATCAAATTTGGCTACGCGAGCGAGTCAGGTTGACACTTGGTTGCATTTCATAAACCGATGATTACTCATCGGGTGTCAACTTGCCTCGTTCATGTAAATTGAATAATCCTGATACAATGAAAGAGATTTTTGAAATTAGGTGCGGTTGGAGATCCTGACAGATATAAGAATCATTGGAAGATCACAAAACACACTGTTTCTATGGTGTACCCATGTTTTTTTCCGTTAACGATCCATAAGTCACTTACCTGTGCGATGTTTCCTAATAAACTAGGCGTACCATTGACCGAAAAAATCAACTACACATGTACATTTTTTTGGAGACGGAGCTAGCCTGCCCGTGCCCCTCTTCTCTTATCTCTATCACGTGGCTCTCTTTCATTCTGTACCGCTGCAGGGAGCCGCCATGGCCATGGATGCCGTCCGCCGCCTCCACCTCGAAGCTCCGGTGCGCCCAAGCCTCGGAGGCGACCGGTTCCGGCCCGGATCGACCTCCCCAAGCCCTCATCACCGGCCTCCCCTACTTCTGCGAGCAGGGGCGACAACGACCACCAACAACAAGTCCCGTCGCCCGTGCATTGACCTCTAGCCCGCTAGATCCCCTGCTTCATAAGACAAGTCGACCGATCCAACCGGCCCAGCCCGCGTCCAGCCTCCCCACCGAGCCAGCTCATGAGGCCTGGTGAGCATTAGATCCAGTGCCCTCACCCTGTGCACTTTTGGGCCAGCTAGATTTGGCCTGATGTGTTTTCCCCTGCTGTGAATTTAGACATTATCTAGAGACTGCCAGTTTTACACAAAACCCCTCATACTTCATGCATATAATAACTCCACAACCGTGCATCAGATTAAAATGATTTAAATATGTAAAATGCTTAGAATTTTATCTTGTTAATAATTTGCAACTTTCATGCACGTTAATTTTTTTAAAATGCTGTTTGATTAAATCTGCTCATATGACATGATGAAATGGTTTATTTCATAACTAATTAATCGTAGCTCCAAATTAAATAAACTATATATGTAACTTGTCTAGAAAAATGCATAGATTAACATGGTGGCATTACTTTGCATGTTTAACAACTCTAAAATTGTGTATAGGGCAGAACAATAGCAAATTCGAAATATGCACATGAGGATTTTCCGGAATTGTTGTTTGTTGTTCCGGCCTCATTTAAACTTGCCTGAATAGTTAGTTTACTTATACTTCACCTCTTGCCATGTTAACAACATTTAGTATTGTTGGCTACATAAATGAGAGCATACTAATGATTGAATGTGGTGTTTCGTCAATATGCAACTCATTGCATATTGAGCTCCACTTAATTTTTTGTATGGTTTGTGGCACTTTGCCATGCCATGAATCATTAAACCGGACATGCATCATACTTGATTGCGCACCATGCCATGCTTATGTGATGGTTGTTTACCATGTTGTTTGCTTATTTCCGGTCGTGCTTCTTCTCGATAGTTCCGGATACGTTGCGATTGTGGGGATTCGTTCGACTACGCCCGTTCGTCTACTTCATGGTTTCGATCTTCTTCCTAGCGGGATTTCAGGCAAGATGACCGCCACCTTGGATCTCACTACTATCTTTGCTATGCTAGTTGTCTCGACGATATCGCTATGTCGTGCTACCCACCACTTGTTTATCAAGCCTCCCATATGCCATGAAACAACCTCTAACCTTTTTCCACCATCCTAGCAAACCGTTGTTTGGCTATGTTACCGCTTTGCTCAGCCCCTCCTATAGCGTTGCTAGTTGGAGGTGCAGTTGCAGGTTGTTCCATGTTGGGACATGGATATCTTGGGATATCACAATATCTCTTATTTAATTAATGCATCTATATACTTGGTAAAGGGTGGAAGGCTCGGCCTTTTTCCTGGTGTTTTGTTCCATTCTTGCCGCCCTAGTTTCCGTCATACCGGTGCTATGTTCCTTGATTTTGTGTCCCCAACACGATGAGGGTTTATGGGCCCCTCTTGACAGTTCGCTTTGAATAAAACTCTTCTAGCAAGGCCCAACATTGGTTTTACCATTTTCCTAATAACAACTAAAACTTGCATAGGGACTGGATAGCACCCGAGGATTCTTAATCAACCCCTGGGCCAGTGCTCCTCATGAGTGCTGGTCCAAACCAGAGCACCTTGCGGCGCCCCTGGGCAACTTGGGTCTCAGCAACCGTAAGCTTCGCTCATCCGTCATGGCCTGAGACGAGATACGCGCGGCTACTATCAGGGTGTCGGCACATCGGGAGGTCTTGCTGGACTTGTTTTACCATTGTCGAAATGTCTTGTGCACCGGGATCCCGAGTCTGATCGGATGTCCCGCGATGGAGGATTGTCTCCGTGGATCGTGAGCTTGTCATGGGCTAAGTTGGGACACCCCTGCAGGTTTTAAACTTTCGACAGCCGTGCCCACGGTTATGTGGCAGATGGGAATTTGTTAATATCCGATTGTTGTGGACTTGAACTAAACTCAATTAAAATACACCAACCGTGTGCGTAACCGTGACAGTCTCTTTTTGGGTGTGTTCGAGAAGAGAACATATTTGGGTTATGGTTGAACGTAAGTAGTTCAGGATCACTTCTTGATCATTACTAGTTTGCGACCGTTGCGTAGTTTCTCATCTTTCCCTTGTATTAGTAAGTTAGCCACCATATGATGCTTAACACTGCTGCAACCTCACCACTTATCCTTTCCATACCCATTAAGCTTTGCTAGTCTTGATACCCATGGTAATGGGATTGCTGAGTCCTTGTGGCTCACAGATTACTACAACAACAGTTGCAGGTACAGGTAATGCGATGATCTGTCGTGAGAGCGATGCTTGCTTTTGGAGTTCTTCTTCGATCAAGGGATAGGTTCTGGGTCGGGAGCCTAGGATTAGCAGGGTGGATGTCGTTCTTCTTTTTCGTTTGATTTCATCTGTAGTCAGGTCCTGCTCTTCTGTATGATGATTGTTATGTATTGATGAACTATTGTATTCATGTTGTAGCTTGTGGCGAGTGTAAGCCTTTACCTTGTATTCTTATCTATTCAGTAGATGTTATGTTGTAATGATATCCACCTTGCTATGCGCTCAAAATGCGATTGTGCCCCGATCATGAATTCATCACGTGATTGGGATAGAATCGCATCTTGGGCGCTACAAGTTGGTATCAAAGCCTTATCGACCTTAGGAGCCCCCTTGATTGATCGAACCGCTGACGTTGTTGAGTCTCGAAGAAAACTGTTTTGAGTCTTACTTATATTGGAGAGTAGGAATTCTTTTTACTCCTTATCCCCTTCGTCGCTCTGGTGAGGACTCCTGACGTAGGTGTTTTTCCACTCTTCTATCCTTTTTCCACTCAATTTTTTTAGGATCACGCAGGTATTGTTGGATCGTTGTGATATCATTGTGATGGGGATTCTGTCTTGGTGCCTCCTGACATTTAGGGGTTGTGGTAGTGTCCCGGGGAGTTGAGCTCCAAGGTGTTTTTTTCACAGTGCTTATCATTTCAGTTCCAGAATACCAGAGTTCGCCGACATCGAAAACGCTTCTATACTCTTTTGTGGTGAGAGTAGTTTTACGAAACCCAGTACTGGGGAGAGCGATCAGATGTATTGCCACATCTAGTATATCGGATGTTTTCGAAGGTCTGAGGTACACGATTTCTGAGGTTTCTTGGTTATGTGTTGACGGATGGATACAGTTGGAGTGTAGGATTTGTTAGTTGTGTGAGATATTTGTGCCTCCCTATATCCCCAACACCAGATTGCATAACCGAAAAGTTTTGGGGGTTCTTAGGTGGGAATTCAAGGATAACCTAGGATATCTTTCCAACAGACACATGACACAATATGAGATCTATCATATGTTTGGTTTCGACTTATTCTGCAAGCCAAATCCTTTGTTTTGTTTTGAGTTGTGGTATTCGAGTTGCTTCGATGTCAGGTGTTGATTACATACCTGTGCTAAGCGGTGTTCTCATATTTCTATGTGAATGCTAATCCTTCTTGATTATCAAGGTTGCCATGTTAATTCTTTTCCGATCGGCATGCTTCTCTTCAAGTGGATCCGATCATTTCAACATCCGCGAGATCAATTCTAAGTTTTCTCAATGGTGTTTGTTCCATCTGTCCCAAGTTGTATTTATTTTCCCACCATCCCACCCTTTTCTTCAAGGACTCGGAGATCTCAAATCAAGTATCCATTTTATTGATGTGAAGTCTCTTCATTCTTTTCCTTCAATGTTCTTTTCCGGTGATTCCTCATGAAGATGCTCAGGAGATACAAATTCATCATTCTTCGTTATGATTTTCCTCTCCAGTGGACATAATTCAAGCTTTGATGTTGATCATATGTCTTCCTCTTGTTTCACATGTTTTCCCATGTTGGAATTTCTTATCCAAGCCTCTCTTAATCGTTCACCTCTCGCTATTCATTTGTTCTAGAGTGCTGAAGATATCTCAGAAGATTAGTGTTTCAATTCATAATCCGTTCAACCTATTTCGAGGTTGTTACATCATTCAAGCCATTTAATTCAACCAGTGCAATCTCTCCTTAAAAATTGTTCAACAGTGTTTTATTTTGAGTGGGCCCTAACCCACATGTCTTTTCCCAGGATCTTACCTGAATCTTCTAATTTTTCGGGAGTTATTCTCAAATTCTTTTTTAAGTGTGATGTAAGAATGGATTCCATCAGTCATATCCCTCCATCAATATCACTTTGAAATTCTTTTCTTCTTTGGCTCAATCTTTCTATTCTTCATTATTCCAGAGTGTCTCAACAATTCATGGTGGTGTTTCTCATCGTCATTCTCGAATTTTGAAGACCGAAGAAGAATTTATCTTGAATCTTGGTCCGTTCTCTTGAAGTTTCATGGTTCTAGCTTCATGCCGTCCTCATAATTATCCCGATCATGAGAAACTCTTTTCATACCCATCCGGAGCATTTCATGAGTTGTTTTCATTTCTTGATCATCCAAAGGCCATCATTTCAGAATATTTATTCGTTCTCAACATTCAGCTCTCATCCCCCAATTCTACCGGCCGGTGCATCGTTCAAATATCCTCTAATCAGTTCATGATCTCTTCGTTCTCTCGTATCTGAATTCCCTCAAGTATCTTCATTCGTTTGCTAATTTTCCTGGTGTCTCGTTCTCTTTTCTTTGTTCGTTTTCAATGTCTACGATGGTCCATTCAAGGTTCCTCTTCTCTTGGTATCATATCAATTCATTCGTTCTTTCCTAAAGCCTATCGGTGGATCATTGAAGACCTTCCTCAAGTTTGCGCCATATCAATATCTTTAACCCTTTCAACGAGAATAAGTAGCATGCCTATCCATTGCTTATCATCAATTTGAGATGGCGAAGGGTAAGCATGACACAATCCTTATTCTTATTTTCCCTCGAGGTGATTTAATTCCTTCCTCCGAAGTTCATTCGTGGTAGCAATTCTCGATTCAAGTTGCTCACCTTTCTTTTTCGGAGTTCCAAGTTTTCTTGGATGTCTCGTCATGAAGCTCCATCTAAATCATTGCAAGGCTTCACCTTGTTCTTTCAACTTCTCTTTTCTTTCTATCATTCTCTTTTACCGGAGTTCTTCATGGAGGCTATACATGGTGGTTCATCAAGGATTTAATTCATTCTCGAAGTGTTCTTCAAGATTCTTTGTTGGAGTTCAAGCTTTCTTCATGTTGCATTTCGAAGTGCAATTCTTTCTATCTTAGCTTTTGAGGTGGTGTTATGTCATTCTAGATAATTTCCCTTCATGTTTCATGATTCACAAGTTGTCAGGAATGAGATATTTTAAGGCCATCATTTTATCTTCATCCATGAGATCCTTTCAACCCAACAATTTCTTTGTTGGAGTTATCTTGTTTCATATTTCACCTAAATCCTTCCCTAAGGAATGTTGCTATTGTGGTGCTTATCAATGATCCAAGTTACCTCTTTATCATCTTGGTGGAAGAAGTTTTTCATCTCGTTGGTGTTATCAATTATATTATTTGTTTCCATAGTGGCAGAATTTCGCCTCAATTTTGAGAAGTTTTCCATAATCCCACTACAAGCTTATTCTTTTTGTTGTTGGTTTTCCAACAACTCCGCTCTAACCTTCTGTTGCAAGGAAGTTTTTTTCAAATTCGTTTGTGGAAGGAGTTGTCATTTTCTTCTCCGTTCTTTTCTTTCCATCAATCCAGCTTCTATTCTTTCATTCCGAAGGCATGGTGATGTTGCTCTCTTTGACCCATCGTCTCGTTATGTCAAGATCATGACCTTTTCCTTGATTATCCATTTAACCAGAGTGTTATGTCATCTCTTCAAGTTCTTTTCATCTTATCGAGTTTTGCTCCTCTTGTCAACGGGAGTGTTGCCAAATTTTTCCTTTCTCGTTCCTTGTATATCTCGTTCCAACCGGTGTGGTGGCATATTGTTATTGGTTCATTGAGCTCTTGTTCCATTTTTCAACCTACAAGGTTCTCGTCATGTTCCTTGTTCCTCTTTTCTAACAGAGTGTTTTCAACTTTGTTCATGTCCATTGTATTCTTTCCTAGAAATTGTTTAACCTCTCAAGTTTCATTGGTTTCACTCATTTGTCGAAGAATTAACCTTGTTTTGCCTCTTCCTTCTTCCATTTCTCTCTGGTGCCATCCCAAGATCTCGGGCGAGATTTCTTGTAAGTGGAGGAGAGTTGTAACGACCCGAGACCGACGCTCCAGAAGCCTTCCATGTTCTTCGTTGCCGTCGTGTGTTTTATATTTGTTGTTGTTGCATTTCATCATGTCATCGCATATTGCATCCGCATATTTCCATAAAGTTTTCATCCGTTGATAGTTGCTACTTCTTCCTCGTCTCTGTTGACCTTTCTCAGACCAACCATTCTTTTGTTGCCCGGCCGTTTGACCCTCTCTACACAATACTCAAACCCCCTCGCGTGCGCGTCCGAAACTTACCCGGACCCGACCCGGGTAGTCATGACCGTTGGGTCCTGTTCATCCTTAAACATCCCCTAAATATCATCGGTTTATTATTTGAACTCCCTAACCTATTTATTCTCGACCGTTCGATCTAATCAGAGGGTCCAAATAACCCCTAAGTTAATCCACCCGCTATATAACTAGACCAAACCCTAACTTCTAAGGACTTGTCCCATCAATCCCGCAACCGCTGCCACCCATTCATCATCTACCTTGGGATCCCCCAGATCCAATCCGTCGATCCAAGCCTCCACCTCCATGATCCGACCACCTCCATCATTTTCCTCGCGCCAACCAGCCCCCTCTCACCTTATTCCTTGGTATCGCTCTCGATCCAAAAACTCAACCCAATCCCGCAGCCCGCAGACGCTCGAGGCCTCGATCCAGGGCCTCCTGCTGGTGCTCGAGCGCCCGTGCACTACTAGGAAAAGGGCTATAGATGAAATTGACACTAATGGCGCACCAGAGAAGTGGTGCGCCACTACTATATACTAATGGCGCACCTTGTGGTGATGCACCATTATTGTGGAAGACACTAATGGCGCACCAGGCACAAGGTGCGCCACAAGTAACAATTTTTTTTCATTTTTCCAAACATACTAATGGCGCATCCTGGAAAAGTGCGCCATTAGTAGTTCTAACCAGTAATGGCGCACCAGCCATGGAGTGTGCCACTACTGTATTTTTTTATTCTTTTTTTTGCAAAACTACTAATGGCGCACCGTTGCAAAGTGCGCCATTACTAGTTTAAACTAGTAATGGCGCAGTATGCCACGGTGCGCCATTAGTATATATACATATATTTTTACTTTTTTTTGCAAAACTACTAATGGCGCACGGCCAGGAGGTGCGCCATTAGTATGTTGGGTTACTAATGGCGCATGGTTGTGTGGTGCACCATTAGTATGTTGGGTTACTAATGGCGCATGGTTGTGTGGTGCACCATTAGTAACCTGGGACCAGCTAGATATTTTGGACAGCCACACCTACACACTCACTTTCCCCACTTCATTCCCTCCACCTCCTTCTCCAAGCTTGTCGGCTGCCTCCTCCTCCTCGCCTCATTTGCACCATAGATTCATCAAAATTAAGTGGTGAAATTACCTTTTTTTGATAGGTAAGTAAGGGGAAAGCTATCTTCATGTTGTAGATGTACTTTTTTTCTCCCTAGCTCGCTCCAACAACGTGCACATGCACTTTTTGTGGTCTAGCTAGATCTATGTATGTTTGTGGTGTTGCATATGTTTGTGGTGTTGCATATATGTTTGTGTTTGCAGGTACCGGTATTTGAAATGCGATAGTTGCCAATATTTTGCCGGAATGTTGATTCATTTCCGTTTCGGCAAGAATTTTTGCACTATGCATTCTTTTTGGTCCTATTTTTAGGGAAAGTCATGCCAATTTTTTTCTTGGTTCTAAAATATCGTTTTGCTCTACCCCGGAGGCGACCATGGTCCGCACGATGACCGAAGGCATTGTGAATAGGTTTTTGAGCTCCGCGAAGGCCGAGATGCTTCAAAAGAACGAGACGGAGATAAGATGTCCGTGTCGAAGATGCAAGCTGAAGAGCCTTACTGTGGACCCGGATTCCGGGCAGGTGCGGGACCACCTGCTCTTGCGTGGTTTCATGGATGGCTATCGGTGGCAAGGTGATGAAGATGACTATGAAGTTGTCCATGGGGGCCGGGCAAGAAATGAGGAAGGGCAGCAACACAACCACCGCGGCTCGGGCGGGCGAGAAGACGAAGAATATCCGGGACATGATCACGATAGTGATGCTGTACACAGTCATCATGTAGAAGATGCCGGACATGATGATGAGGAAGATGCTGAAGCAGACGAAAGGCATGATCATGAAGATGAAGATGCCGGCGGAGCAGACGACGATGGACCATCGATGGGCTAGGTGCAGGACCCTCATATTCAAGAGCTGCTTCTCAAGCAGACGGATAACGCAAGAGCTGCCGCCCGAGAGAAAGCCAAGCTGGATCAACTGGAGATAGACACGGTTACTCCATTTTATGAAGCATGCAGACCCGAGGATACCCGCCTGAAAGTAACGCTCATGGCTCTGGAGATGAATGTAAAACACAAAATGACTGACGCATACTTCGACGAGAACATGTCATTCTGGCACGAACGTCTTCCCAAGGGGAACAAGTGCCCGACCAGTTTTGAGGAGGCGAAGAAAGTCGTGTGTCCTCTGGATTTACCGCACGTGAAATACCATGTGTGCATGAACAATTGCATCATTTATTGGGACGAGCATGCGGAGTCTACCATATGTCCGGTGTGCGGCGTCACTCGATACAAGAAGAGGAAGAAAGCTCCTCAAAAAGTGGTGTGGTACTTTCCGATCACTCCTCGTCTGCAGCGGTATTTCGCGGACCCTAAGGTAGCAAAGCTCCTGCGTTGGCACGCGGATAGGGAGGAGAAGAAGCAAGAAGATGACGCAAATGACCCGGAGATAAATAAAAAAGACAAGATGCCGAGTCACCCTAAGGATGGGAGCCAGTGGCAAGCGTTGAACTTTGGACACCCAGAATTTGGGAAGGATCCAAGGAACATCATGCTGGGCGCGAGCACCGATGGAGTCAATCCGTTTGGTAGCCAGAGAAGCACACATAGCACCTGGCCTGTGTTTGTGTGGATGTACAACCTTCCCCCCTGGTTGTGCATGAAGAGGAAGTACATTCACATGAGTATGCTAATTGAAGGGCCGAAACAACCAGGGGACGACATCAATCTGTATCTGGGGCTGCTGAAAGAGGAGCTAGACACGCTGTGGAAAACGCCAGCCAATACGTGGGACGCCGCAGAGAAAGAATATTCCCCTATGAGAGCCGCACTGCTCACGACGGTGCATGACTATCTCGGTTACGGATATCTCGCAGGGCAGGTGGTCCACGGATTTTCTGGATGCGTCAGGTGCATGGATGACACAACGTATCGCCAGCTAGATAGAGATCCCGGGTCTTCGAAAACCGTGTTCATGGGACATCGAAGGTGGCTTCGCGACGATGACCCGTCGAGGAAACGCAAGGATCTGTTCGATGGTGAAACCGAACCTCGAAGACGCCCGCGTACGAGGAGCGGCGAGGAAATAGACGGGCTGTTGAAAAATTGGAAAGATTGCCCACTGTCGGGAAAGAAGCAAAAGGTTCCAGAGCCGGGAAAGAAGCGAAAGGCGCCAGAGCCACTGCTGAAGGTATGGAAAACAAGGTCTGTTTTCTGGGACTTGCCGTACTGGAAGATCCACCGTGTGCCTCACAGCCTTGATGCCATGCATATCACGAAGAACGTGTGCGAGAGTCTGCTTGGTACCCTGCTCAACATGCCAGTGAGGACCAAAGATGGGCCGAAAGCAAGGGCAGACTTGAAATCAATGGGCATCAGGCAGGAGCTTCACGCTAATGATGATGATGATGATGAGGCGAAGCAGGACACAAAAAGTCGTCGCAAAGGCAAAAAGGCCAAGAAGACGGGAAATGACTACCCTCCCGCGTGCTTCACTCTAAGTCAGGAGGAGATCGAGTAGTTTTTCACCTGCCTCGTAGGAGTAAAACTTCCTTACGGTTACGCGGGGAAGATAAGCAGATACCTAGACCCAGCGAAGCAGAAGTTCAGCGGGATGAAGTCTCACGACTGTCACGTGCTGATGACGCAGATACTTCCAGTTGCAATCCATGGGATCATGGACGTGCACGTCCGTGAAACACTATTTGGCCTATGCAACTTTTTCGACGTCATCTCTCGGAAGTCGGTTGGCGTGAGGCAACTCAGAAGGCTACAGGAAGAGATCGTGGTGATACTATGCGAGCTAGAGATGTACTTCCCGCCCGCATTCTTCGACGTTATGGTGCATCTGCTAGTCCATATCGTGGAGGATATCATCCAACTCGGGCCGATGTTCCTGCACAGCATGATGCCGTTCGAAAGGATGAATGGTGTCATCAAAGGATACGTTCGCAACATGTCACGTCCAGAGGGAAGCATAGCCAGGGGCTTTCTGACCGAAGAGTGCATCTCCTACTGCACGAATTATCTAGGCATCGAGAACCCCGTTGGTCTGCCCGTCAACAGGCACCTCGGCAGGCTCGCTGGATGGGGTCACCGTGAGGGTCGCCACGAAATGCATGTCGACTTCGAGGGTCAACTCGCCGACTTTGAAAGAGCAAACCTAGTCGCGCTACAACACATAGACGTGGTCGATCCTTGGGTGGTAGAGCACAAAACCTTTATTGAGAAGACGTACAATGACCGAGGCCAATGGAGGACGGACAGAGATATAATCAAAGAGCACAACTCATGTTTCACGCGTTGGTTCAAGCAGAAGCTTCTGTCGTACCCTTTACATGAGGATTCTTCCACGGAAGAACAACTCATATTCGCCTTGTCACAGGGCGCCGAGCACAACCTGATGACCTATGAGGCGTACGATATCAACGGCTACACATTCTACACCGAGGACAAGGACATGAAGAGAGATGGTTATCAGAACTCTGGGGTAACGATGGAATCCTACACCAGTAACGACAAGGACAGATACTACGGAAGGATCGAGGAGATCTGGGAGCTGAGCTACGCTGGAGAGAATGTCCCGATGTTCCGTGTCAGATGGGCCAAGAGCGTCCTAAAATAAGACCGGTATTTCACCACCATGGTTATACCCGAAGCCAATTCCAAGACCGCGGGCGCAAACGTCACCGTGAAAAATGAGCCATGCGTACTGGCTTCCCAAGTGGACCAATGCTTCTTCATTACCGACCCGTCAAAGCCCAGTCGTGTTGTCATGAGGAGAGGCAAAAGGAAGATCATCGGAATGGATGGAGTAGCCAATGAGCAAGACTTCAACAAGTACGGCGACCCGAAGATCGAACATGACGACGACGATGGAGTAGCATCATACACCACAAGAAGAAGCTGGAACACCCTACCTAAAGGACGTCCGTTCCACAGAAGAACTCCATTTGCGAAAAAGAAGGGCAAGAAGATTGTGAACAGATAGCTAGCTAAGATCGATTGTATTTAAATTGTAGCCTTCATTTCTCGATTGTATTTCATGGGCACTTTTTGATATCATGAATATTTTTAAATTTCATGGGCACTTTTTGAATTCATGAGGACACTCGATCTCGATCCCCCTCCATCTCGATCGCTATCCCCCTCCATCTCGATCTCGATCCCACCCGCACCCTCCCCCGCTAGCTCCACCGCCGCCGCCGACCCACCGCACCCTCTCCCGCTCCACCGCCGCGGACGAGCACCCCCCGCA